>NW_008246091.1:492937-534369 GCF_000281045.1 Saprolegnia diclina VS20 | reverse complement strand
AGGGGGAGCGGCACCGCAAGGACAACAGCACCCGGCATGGCCAGCACGGTGACGCTGGACCAAGTCTTGCCCGCGCAGTGTTCTTCGCCGCACAGCTGCGGTGCTTCCAGCATATCGAGCACCTTGGTCGTCTGGTATATGGCAGCGATAAGATTGAAACTTCCACAATAAGAAATCCATACCGCGTTGGGCAGATGCGTGATCGTCGTGAGCGTGCCGGCGACGAGGAGGAAGAGCGCGGGAATCGGGTCGCCTTGGGCCACGAGCGGCGTCTTGGCCGTGAACGCCGTGTACGTGCAGCTGTAGGCGAGCCGCACCATGCTCGCGCGCGAAAAGTCGCGAAAATAGGCAATATTGTGCAAATAATTGAGCTTGACGCGCAGCATGTTGTGCAATTGGTGCCGGAGCACTGCAACCGCAGGGGTCTACGCTTCCCGTGCTTCGAAATTTTGTCAAAAGTGGCAGTTGTACCGGGCGAAGCACGGCAATCTGGGTCACAATCGCATCGTAGTCGATGAGGGCCGTCGCGGTCCGATGCAGGAGGCCGTCGGCGGCGATCGCCGGCGTCGCGCCGTCACCAAACAAGGTACCTGGCCCAAAGCGGCCGATGCAGCCAAAGCCGTGCATGGCCATCGTGATCGAGCCTACAACGCAGTGTAGGTGGTATGCGTAGATGCGAGGGTTCTACCGTGCAAGACGATGTAGAGGCAGTCCCCGACGTCGTCTTGCTTAAACACACAGTCACCGGCCGCGCACGTGCGCAGCTCCATCGACAGCGTCACGTCTATTGCAACAGATATGTTAGATGCGTGTCGTCGCAAGAGTGATCGTAGATACCATGCGAGGAGATGCACTCGGCAATCAAGTACGGTGTACATTTACCGAGCGAGAGCAGCCAGTGTGTCAAGGCCAAGGCGTCGTTGACGTCCCGTTCGTGCGGGGCTCGAAGGAGCGCTTGGTACGCGCCGGCGGTCAGCGAAGTCTGCGATGCTGGCGACACGTCGTAGGAAAATCCGTGCTCGACATGAGGACGCATCGATAGTTTTCGGCAGGTCCCTACTACCGTTGAGTCGTTAAAGCACTAACTCAACGCTCGTACCGCGGCGACTAGTTGACGCCCGCCAGAGACAGACGATCCACTGGACACTGCGCACGACGGCGCGCCAGCTCTTGAGCCCGCGCAGCGCCACAGGTGGATGAGCCTTCAGTGTGCGCACGTGCAGCGTCGACACGAGGTGCGACCGGCCGCGCGTCCGACCAAGGCGCAGTGTGTAGCCATCCGCAATATCGTAAAAGGACAGCACCACGTCGTCGTCGAGTAGCATGCCCTTGAAGTACAGCCTATAAGAACAAAGAGTCGCAATCTCAAAGGGGGCGAAGACGCTCGTACGTTTGCTCGTCCGGGGCGAGGCCGGTCCGCGCCATGAGGAGCTGCTTGAGAACGCGCACCGACTCGTCGTGGCCGACGACCAGCTCTTCGCGCCCGCCCTTGGGCAGCACGACGTGCAGCGTGATCGTTGTGGCCGATGGCATCTTGCAACCTCCGATCGACGGACGCCAGAACACTTGGATCTAAAAATAGACGCCACCGTACACGCACGCGGTGCTGCCACGTCAGAGGTTAGGACAGGTTCAAGCCGAAGCTCGGTCGAAGCAGCGCCTGTATTCTGCTTTTGGCGTGGCCGTAGGAGCCGAGAACGTGTCACTCACTGGACGCTCTGACTGACAGTTTGAATGCGTGACACATACCTGTCATGGGCTTGGCACAGTGATCTACATGCGGTCCAACTACCGGTAGCACCAAGGAGCGTAACTTCAAGGGAGTGGCATGCAAAATGCAACAGAAATTTGAGAAGTAGGATCGTGTAAATAGTGAACGGAGATACAAACATACAACGACGAGGCGTCTAGAAGGCGATTTCGGTGCTCGTTTTCCGCACCGAGATAGGCTTGACCTCGAACGCCTTCATGCGCTCGCTCACGAGACTCGACGTCTTGGCCGGCTTGGGCTCGGGTGCCGGCGCGGCCACGGGCGCGGCCTCGGCCACCGTCGTCGTCGTGCGCGCGAGCGATCGCGGCTTGGCCGAATCCTTGGACGAGGTGCGGCGCTCGGACTTGGACCGGCGCATCTGCTGCTTGGCGGCGGCAGGGTCCATCTTGAAGTACTCCTTTTCCGTCGATGCAAAGTTTTGCGCGCCAGCGTCGTCCCCGCCCTTGGTGCCCGGCGTCCACGTCGGGAGGCGTTGGCGGAGATTCTGGTACGTCGATGACTTTTGCACCTTCTTGAGCTTGCTCTCGAGCGTCGACTTGCCCATGGAGGCGGCAACGCCGGCCTGCGTGCACACGTACTTGCCCTTCTCCTTGATGACGGGCGCGGCAACCTTGGCACCGAGCATCGCCGACGACGCGAGTGAGCCAGCGGTCGACGCCGTCGTGCGCGCCATCGACCCGGCGCTCGTGGCCATCGAACGAAGGCTGTCCATGCGGTTCATGATGAGGTGCGAAGGCTGGCGGAAATGAGAGACTGGAGCGTGCGTAGTCGAGATGTCCGAGCTGCGCTTCTACCCGCGGTCTGGCCCTAAAGAGGCTGTAATTGCATTGCCTTATGCAGTACGTTACACCGTTGTGTGTCACACGCGGCGAGCATTGAGCGTGGCGCGTGTTGGGCCTTTTTATTGGATGAAAACAGCCAATGTTATCGCTGCATTCCGCAATGAGCGCTTTGGATTGGCTAAAAATCCAACTGAATCTCCCGAAAAAAAACTCAAAAGCATCTCAATAGAATCGCCAGCACCTGCATAGACGGCGCCCCGCGCCAGACCATGCAGCACGGCGTCGGGTCTTCTCTCGCGCTTCTCTGAGTGTTTAGGCCATTCGCAGTGTCTCCGAGTGACCCAAGTGAATAAATACGCTCCGGGAGTACTTTGCGATGGGTCGGTTGTGGGAAAAAGCTCGGTTGTACTTTTTAGGGCAATTAATGATTTCCAGCGCGACGTGTGCCAGTGGCGCCACCTGGTTGTGCAGATCCAGGCAGCGCTTCGAACGCCGCGCCGACGGTTCTTGCGTTCGATTGACGTCTCAGGATGCCACGTATCTCGACGACCAAGCAACTGCTGCGATCGCGGAAGCCGCCTCCATCGCGCCTGTTGCATTTAACCCGCGCGGCGGATGCCTGCGAGTTGGAGACCGCCACCACCATGGACCGGTAAGAGGCCATCAGTCCATGGTCACCCGCATCACGTAATGGCTGCCACGCCCGCGTCGTGCCAGACAGGTTGACAGCTCGGACGTGCTACTGCCCGTCGACCGACCACGAGCCAAAGATCCAGCGCACTTGACCGACTCGGGTGAGCTTGTTTTGAGGCGATTTCGGCTGGTCTTCAGCCGCCCGTTGACGTTGCAGCTTTGACGACGCCAAGCACTTCGTATCGGCCTTTCCTAATCTTGCGTGCAGCTTAGATAACGGGAATCAAACACGGTTGTGTTATCTAATCCCTCTTTTTCCGTTACGGCGGTTGGAGTTGCCAGATATTGCGTCCGCCTGGCAGTCGCAGCTCGACCGACGCTCGCCATGACCAAGTCCCTTCCACGCACGTACTCAGTGCCGGTGACAGCAGTCGCCGACGCGGCCTCGGCGCCGTTCGTGCGCACCGTGTCGGCGCCCGGGCCCAAGCCGCGCGACCAGCTCTACGACGAGTATGACGTGGTGCTAACGCAGGCGTTGCCGCTCAGGTACATACGTGCATGCACGTTTGCCGCTCGATCGTGCCATGGCGTAGCTTGCGCTTTGTCTTTGAGACGCTGTGGCGCGACCCGCAGTTCACAATCGACTGCCTCACCTTCGTGCGCGAGACCAACATTGACGTCAGCGCCTGGTCGACATCGCCCGTGACGTACACGGCGTTCGAGCGGCCCGAGACGTTCATGGCCGAGCGCCGTGTGAGCTTTACGCACAACAAGAAGAATTTCATTGGGCCAAGCTCGATTCCCACGGTTCAAGTGCATCGGTACCTCGCTTGTCATCCTCAGAGCAATCAACAACATGTCATGTTTATAGCTATGTGTACGAAGAAGACACGCAGCTCATTGTGAGCACAACATCGACGGTCTCGGACGCACCGTACTGCGACTACTTCCGCGCCGAAGCGCGCTGGGTCTTCACGTACCGCAGTCCGACCGAGTGCCATGTTGAGAGTGGCATGCGTCTTAAGTGGTCGAAAACAACGTGGCTGAGAGGACAGGTCGGTGAACGCTCGAGTCAATCGCAAATTGATACAGTGCACTTGATAGATTGAAGGATTTGCCAAGACCGAGTCGGCGCAGATCATGCAGTTTTGGGTCAAGAAAGCTCTCGAAGCCCACGCCAAGCTCCACCCGGTTGCCGGCGCACCGGCAACGACGATCTCGGAGCCTATGGAGCTTGTCAAGCCCGCCGGGTTGACGCCAGAAGCGTCGCTGCTCTACATGCGGTGGGCCAACCTCATCTGTCTCGGCGTCTTTATCGCGGTCATGCTGCAGTTTGCCATCTCGGTGCACAGTTTGCGGTCAGCGACGGCCGAAGCTGTCCGCCTCCAAAAAGAGCAGCACCGTCTCTTGGTGCTGTGGCTGGACCGCCAGTCGACCCCATCTTAAAGAGTGTTCTTTTCTAATCGTGCTCAATTCCCCAATCAAAGATACCGTTTCGAGTTGATACAAACTTGAAACGATAGGATTGGCAGCGACGCCGGCGTCAACGACCGAGCATCGAGTGACCCGACCCACCGAGAGGCGAGGTCTATTTAAGAGAAAGGCCGCTTGACTAGTCGAGAGCGAGACGAGACTATAGAATGGACAGAAAAAATGAGCGCGTGTCGATGGCCGCCCTCGAGCGCCTCAGTCAACGTCACTCTGCAGCTTGCTCACCTCGTTACGGTCGATACCATGCGTCGCACTTCGACGTGCGTCCTTCTCACTGCACTTGCATTCGCCAACGCTGCGCCATGGATTGTGCAGTCGATCAAGCACTGGCCGTCGTCGCCCGAGCGACAGCACATCGTTCGTGCGTTGCGCCACCTGCACGAAGATACGTCGGACACGGAGGATCACGCGACGCGGACGCCGCAAGGGCAAGAAGGGTACGGCGGCGGTGGCTACGCTGGTGGTGGCTACGGCCTCGGCGGCTACGGCTATGGCGCCAACATTTCTCCGTTTGGTGGCGCCAACGCGAACGCCGGCGCCGTCGCGAGCTCGTCGGCTCGGAACGAAGCCAACTCGCTCAACAAGGCCAACGCGGGCACGTCGGCCGAGAAGAAAGCCGACCAAAGCGACATTTTTTACGAAAAGCTCATCATCTTCAAGAAGAGCCACAACCGCGTGAAGGAAGCGGCCGCGTCGGACCAAAATCAACTCAACAAGAACAGCGTGTCCCAGTCGGCCGACCAGCTCAAGCTCGCACAGCAAAGCCAAAACGTCAACTAGGCTCAAGTCATATAAGCGACCTCGCGCTACAATACTACTAGCGACAACCTGCCATGACCACGATGATGTTCGGTTGCCGTGGATGGACTAAACACACGCCATTTTAATGGCAAACGACGCCGTACGCCACTACCGTGGTGCCAACAACAGTGCTTAGTTCCTATGTATGTAAGATGGACACACCTTGTGCGGCCAAGTAGCTCTGCTTGGGGGTAAAGCACTGCACGTGTGTTGCTACGATCGTCGCAACTGTCCGGCTCGCATCTTAGGTGGCGTGCCATTAGTCATTGCCATGCTCCAACAGACCAATCACAGGCCGCGCATGTGGCTGGACCAATCACTTGAGCAGCTTTGAATCATGGCGGACGCACCTCCGACCGCGCCGGCCAGTGACCCGACCGCGCCGGCCATTGACACGACCGCGCCAGCCATTGACCCGGCGGAGCTGGCGACATGCATCCGCGTGCTTGAGACCTTCCGCAACGACCTCGAATCCTTCAAGCTGCCGCAGTTCAAGGCGCTGCGCAAGGCCGTGCTGCCGCTCTGCGAGGATATCCGCAGCCGCGTCTTCCACGGCAACGATGTGCAGACGCATGACCAGAAGCGGCTCAAGAAGCAGGAGCGGAAGCGCAAGGTGGCCCAAGCTGCCGCGCTCGACCGGCAGTTCATCAACAACACGAAGCTCCGCAAGCAGCGCCTCGATGCACTCGACAGCCTTACGGCCGCCAACCCGGCCTTTCCGCAAATCCCGGACGGCGCCGTGCCGCTGCTCGCAAACGAAGCGATCGAGGACACGCCCGACGAGCCCATGGCCGGCGAGGACGACGAGCCGCAGCTCCATGGCTTCCGGTCGTGCTACGTGTGCAAGAAACGCTTTGACACGCTGCATCACTTTTACGACCAGCTCTGCCCCGAGTGCGCGACGCTCAACTTTGAGAAGCGGCTTCAATCTGCCGACCTCACAGGTACAGCTGGCCATCATGCTCGTCCGTTGGCTGACCGACAAAAAGGCTACAAGGCGCTCGTCACGGGCGCGCGCGTCAAGATTGGGTACCACACGGCGCTCAAGCTGCTGCGCGCCAACGCCGTTGTTGTCGCGACGTCGCGCTTCCCGCACGATGCGGCCATTCGGTACGCCAAGGAGCCCGACTACGACAGCTGGAAGGTACGTTTCGCAATGAGATTTGAAATCGCTTGGAAAATCTCGGAAACATCTTGAATTATGGTAGGACCGCCTGCACGTGTACGGCATGGACCTGCGCGACTTGGCCGGCGTCGAAGCGTTCATGACCAACATTGGCCAGCTCTTTGGCTGGCTCGACATTGTCATCAACAATGCGACGCAGACCATTCGTCGCCCGACCGCCTACTACCAAGTACAACAGCACGCATGTACACATGCAATAGTCTCACACATGCATTGTCTAGCACCTCCTCGAGAACGAACGGACGCGCCTCGATGAAAAGCCGCTGTCGATCCAAGGCATCCTCAAGGAAAACGCCAAGTTCCAACATACGGTCCAGGTACAATATCGACAATATCGACAATATTGAGCACACTACCATCGATATGCATACGTAGTCGTCGGGGCCGCTCATGCTCGGGACGTCTGAACCGTCATCGCTCGCGACGACGGCGGGGCTCGCGTCGACGTCCAAGTCGGCGGAAATGTCGCAGCTCCCAGTGCACTCGGAAGACGCGCTGCCGAACGACGAGAAGGCGACGCTGTTTCCCGTGGCGCAGCTCGATACGAACGCGCAGCAGGTGGATTTGCGCAGCACCAACTCGTGGAAGCTCAAGATCGACCACGTCGAGTCGCCAGGTAGCCTCGACATCTCGCTCCCTGTCTCGCCGTTCATTCTGTATCGACCAGAGCTGGCCGAGGTGTTTGCCATCAACACGCTCGCACCCTTCATCCTCAACAAGCGCGCGATCCAGCTCTTTGCCGAGGTATGACAACAGTGTACGTATCTCGGTGGACTGGAGACGATCGCGATAGAGTCCGAACGCGCAAAAGTTTATCATCAATGTCTCGGCGATGGAAGGCAAGTTTTACCGCTACAAGACGCCGCACCACCCGCACACCAACATGGCCAAGGCGGCCGTCAACATGATGACGCGCACGTGCGCCGACGACCTCGCGACGCGCGGCATTTACATGAACTCGGTCGACACGGTGCGCGTCACGACAATGTATCCCGTGGCTCAGATGACACGATGGTAGGGCTGGATCAACGATGAAAACCCGCGCGAGAAGGCCCAAGCGATCGCCAAGGAGCACAACTTTCAGGTACATATACCTCCTCCAAACCAGACGGGCCACTCAGGCGGCGGCGACATAGACGCCGCTGGACGAAATCGACGCGGCCGCGCGCATTCTGGACCCGATCTTTGGCGGCTTTCAAGTGTCGCCGCCTACGTTTGCTGCCGGCCAGTTCTTCAAGGACTACCTTCGCTCCGAGTGGTAAAGCCACGTCAAAGCCCTTGCGATAACGTAGTACAAGGCGAAGAGAGTGTGTTTTGCACCAGTGGCTTTGGCAACTTCGTCGTCGGTGGACCTACAGTGTATGCACGGATGACCAGACGCGTCTACGACAGTGTACGAGACGCCGTCGCCAAAACGAGCTGCCCCAACGTCGTTTGTTGTGACGGACCCAAGTGGCACTTCCCACGAGTCGCTCACGTGACGTGGCAGGCCGCGTGCCGTGCACGTAAAGAACGGAAACGCGTCGTGCGCCCACGCAGCACAGTTTGCGGCAGTGCGTACGCAGTCGCCACCTCGTGTTGCCGACTTGTGGTGCAGACACTCGCGCACTCGAGTCATATCATTTCTTATTCTTGCGTCTTGCCAACACGCATGGCAGCCGTCGCGCAGACAGTGGATAGTACAGAATTTTAGTCGAAACCGCCGTTTTCTCATACCTTATTCCAAGCCAAGAATGCTGCACTCCAGCCCGGAATGCATCGACCCTGTCATCGACCCTGTCATCGACCCTGTCATCGGCCCTGTCGTCGGCCCTGTCATCGACCCTGTCATCGACCCGGCCGATGGCCAGGCTGAGACACTCGTGATAGGTTCACGCGGTGTGACAGGATTGCCCGTTCGTCAACGTCTCGCTGCGGATTGGCCAACGAAATGGCAAAAAAAGATTCGCCACCGATGCTCATTGTCCGCCGAGGGCCGTTTGCCGACGTCGGCGGCGGCCGAGCGGCGCCGTGGGGCCCGCCACGGACGTCGGCGCCCGAGCCCATTGACATCGAGCTCTTCTCCATCTACTTTCTCATCACCGAGACGGTCGCTACCGTGCTCTGGGTCGCGATCGCCGCGCACTGCCTCCGCGGAACGCGTGTGCCATGGCTGTCGCCGGTCTTGCGCTGCCTCATAGCGACGCTGTACGCGTCGGCCAAGCTTGCGCTCGTACGCCCACGCTGCATGCATTGTACTAGTCTCATGCGCGGGTGTATGGTAGCTGCGGTATGCGTTTGCATCGACGTTCTACTTCAAGGCGACGCAGCTCGTGACGGGCGTCTGCGGGCTCTTGGCCGCTGTCGCGTGGGTCTGGCGGCGAGGACCGTTTTGGTTTCTCTTCCAGGCCAAGCCGCTCCGCGTGTTCGAGTCGTACTCGTCGATTGCATCGTTTCTGCGCCACATTGCCTACGTTGTGCTCCAGGGCCTCGTGGCGGTCCCGACACCGGCCGACACGGCGCCCGCGCAGCAGCCGGCGTCGGTGCAGCACCAGCTCTCCAAATTGCATTTTCACGTCAACCGCGATATCTGGAACGGCGCCATGATCGAGCACTGGCGGCTTGCGCTCTTGGGGCACGGCCGCGCGCGCCGCACCACGCGCGACGACCTGTCCTACTACGAGACGCGCGTGCTCTTTGCGATGCAGTCGGATGGTCTCTTGGTGTCATTTTATTTATTGGTACGTAGTTGTTGTACAACTTGTCTTCGGACGTGTGGACTGTATGGTCTCTGCATAGCCGCCGCTGCCAAGCGTCCTCCTCGACCTCCACACAGCGTGCCGCTGCAACGTGTACGAGCTCGTGCTGCGCTACCTCAAGTGCTCGGCCGACATGGCCGTCGAAGCGCCGCTCATGTATTATGCAACGAATCACATTTCGAGCGCCGCCACGACCTTGGCGCAGCGCGCTGCCATCCAAGACCTCTTGCGGCGGCTCAACGTCAACATGGCCATTGGGTAGAGCTCAATATTCTCCACAACGTTATCCTATTGACGAGCTAATTTCGTACACTCTAGGCGCGACATTCCTCTTCGACTGCTCAAGACGCACAACTTTGTCGCGGCCGGGACACCTGGTGCGACCAAGCGCGTGCGCCGGCCGTCGTCCACGTCCAAATTCCAGTTTGACTAGCCTCGCTACTTTTTTGTTATTATTTTAAAAAGGACAAGTTGTCCACGTTGTCATCAAATGTCATTTCGCACTGGCTCTTCCTGGCGTGCGTTTGATTTCACGTGGTTGCCTCGAATAAAACCTCTTTAAAAAACCCATAAACCCATAAAACCGAACGTCGCCGCCGGGTTCAAGGCGAGAAACGGTCCGGGACTCGGGCGATGACCACGACGTGGTCGCTGCCTACTCCAGCAACAGCGTTCCGTTGCTGGGCTCGAAAGGGCAGTGCGCGAACGCTGCGACCGTGGCGGTGGGCGATAGCCCGTTTAACCTTGTACAAGTAAAACACAATGTCCTTCTCCTCCGGGAATTACCTTGCATTTGTGCCATATAATACAAGCGTTGTCGTTCAACCCAGGGATGCTGGGTCGCCCGAAGCGTCACCGGCTCGCTTGGTGGAGTTGCAACCTCTCGCTGTAAGTACCTCTATAAATGGATCACCTTGATAACTGGATCTTATTTCAATAATGGAATAGATAAGAGCACCGCCTCTCGGGCCTGTCGATTTGAATACCTCTGGGACTGAATAAAACGCACTGTTTTTCGACTTGGCCGAAAAACCTCTTTGCGTTAGTTTCACAGCTCGGGCGGCCGCGGCGACGACGCACAAGCCGATTCGCCATGGCCGACGACGACAGCAGCGCCAAGACGCCGAACAGCAGCGCCACGTATAGCCCATTGCCTCCGTCGTATATACCAACGTACTCGCCCTTTTTAACGGACTCGTATGTGAGTTTGGGTCTCAACGGCTCGGTGCATGGCTTCTCATCGCCCGGCAGCTTCTTCTCGGGCGTGCCCGACGATGGCCCGGCGTCGGAAGAGGACATTTACAGTTCGTTGTCGCATCTGCCGAGCGCCATGAACAGCCTCTCGCGGCGAACCTCGTATACGGCGAGCGAGGACGACGACCCGCCGGACGACCCGCCACACGACGACACGCTCTGGAACTGCGTCGTGTGCACCAAGCTCAACCAGCTCGAGACGTGCTCGTTCTGCGCAACGGCGAAAGGCGCGGCCTTTGCACCGACGCCACGCACCTGCGACGACGCGCGCACGCTGGGCACGGCCATCGGCTTTGACGCGCGCATGCAGCTCCACCGCGAGATCCAGGTCCGTCGCCGCGCTTTCGCCGCTTGCCACACCTGACCTTGTAGCCGCGCGATATGTACGACATGCATCCCGAGCGACCCGACCGCATCGGCGCCATTTACGCCCAATGCCAGCTCGACGGCGTCGTCGACCGGTGCACGCAGGTAGCCTTCATTGCGTGTTGCATCGACCCTATACCTCGGACTGTGTAGATCTCGGACGTGCTCGTAGACCCAAACGATCTATTGCGAGTGCACTCGCCCGAGTACCTCCAGTACCTCGACGAGGTCTTCACACTGCCGTTCCACCAGTTGACGCCCGACACGTACTGCTGCGCCGACTCGAAGACAGCCGCGCATTTGTCCGCGGGCATCGTCGTCGCCTTGATGGAAAAGGTGGTTCGAAATGAGTACCGCAACGCCTTTGCAATCGTGCGCCCGCCCGGTACTTGATATTTTCTTGATACTTTTAGCTGGACCGTGCCCTGTAGGCCATCACGCCGAGCCGCAACATGCGATGGGCTTTTGCATGTTTAACAACGTGGCCGTCGCGGCCAAGACAGCTGTGCACAAGCTGGGCCTGAAGCGCGTGTTGATTGTCGACTGGGACATTCACCACGGCAATGGGACCGAGCACATGTTTGAGGACGACCCGACAGTGCTCTACAGCTCGCTGCATCGCTTTGACGGGTACGCTATAAAGTGTATAACGACAATATTGACCAACAACTAGGAATGGCGCGTTTTATCCGGGTACCGGGTCGCCGGACGCGGTCGGGTCGGGAGCCGGCGCTGGCTTCAACGTCAATATCGGGTGGCCCGGCGGCGGTGTCGGTGACGCCGAGTACCTCGCTGCGTTCGATCGCGTGCTCATGCCCGTCTTTCGGTCGTTCGACCCGGAGCTTGTCCTTGTCTCGGCCGGCTTTGACTCGGCGATGGGCGACCCGCTGGGCCGCTGTCGGCTCACGCCCGGCGGCTACGCCATGATGACGCACCTCTTGAGCTCGCTCGCAAACGGCAAACTCGTGCTCGCGCTCGAGGTATTTTCGTTTGGTGGTTGAAACATCGATAGATGTCCGATCGTGCGCGGGTAGGGCGGGTACAATCTGCAGTCGATTGCGCGGTCGGCCTCGGCCTGCATACGCACGCTGCTCGGGGACGCCGTGCCGCCGCTGCATTTGGATCCGCCAATGGCCACAGCGCTCGCCGCCATCGAGACGACGCGACGGCACTTGGCGCCGCACTGGAATTGCCTCCAGTCGCTGCCACGGAACGGTAGCAGCAGCGGCAGTGACGGCGACAGCAGCAGCAACAGCGCCAGTGACGACGACGACGACGAGCACGAACAGAGAGATGCGAAGGAAGCGTCTGCGGCGCGGATGCGCCAACTGCGGGCGCTGCAGACCAAAGTGACCCGCGCAGCAAGGATCGACCAGCACCTGCGCCGCGACATTTTAAAAAAGCTCGACGAGAAGCGAACGCGGCGCTATCGACCGTACCCGAAAAAGCTCTAAGACCATACTACTCTACTAGAAAATACTACCATTTTGTCATCGCGCTCCGACGACAAAAGCCAAAATTCAATCTCAAAGTCCGCCGGTATGGACACGCTGTTCGGTATGGCCAATCAACCGTTTCTTGACTCGGATACGGCGACGTGGACAATATTGTCACGTGGACAAATATTCGGTTAGGTGTTGTAACAAGGTAGAAACCCACCGTCTCAGCAACAACTGTTTGAATTGTCATCATTTGGGAAAGAACTTCTTTTGGAAGAATTTTCCCACACCTCACGTGGACAAATATGGACAATGTGACATTCTTGTATACAACGGCGTGTTGGTGCGTCACATGGGGTCGGGCTGCGTGGCAGGACGTGTGCTCGACGGGTTGATGTCCAGTGTCACTTCGGACGGGTTGACTTGACTCGCTTTCAGCCGAAGCAGCACCGTGTAGTCGTGCGAGAGCACATCGACGCCGTCGGCTCCGACGCAGCGGTACCGAATGTTCTTGCGCAACGCCATGAACGTGCAGGCGGATGACATGGCGGTCAAGTGCCAGAGCGAGTGGATCTAATGACACCACGTCGTCACTCGTGGTACAATGGGGTCGCCGTACGAGCCAATACGAGGTGCCAACTTCAGCAAAGAAGCAGCCGAACGCGCCGCCAAAAAGCAAAAAGCCCAAAACCAAGTACCGATACTCGAAATTGTCGCTGTTTAGTAAGAAGCGCTTCAACGCGCTACGCCGTATATGAGACAAGCGATTCAGCAGCTAGAATAGCAGAGCGTACCTCGGAAGACTGCAACCGAGGCGCTGGGCGGCCAGCGTCAACTAGTCCACAGCAAATGATAAATAATGCAGCGCGTCCAGGGTTACGTAGTAGGTCCACGAGCCAATAAATTGACACGCGCAGACAACGCCAATGACGAGCCAGTTGCGCATCGACGTGGCATCGTACGAGGTCATAAAGACGAGCGAGACGAGCACAAACACCTGCATCGCAGCCTAGTCGTTGAAGCCATCGATCAACGACCTGTCAGCCGGTGCAATCTGTACTTTGACGTGCTTGAACGCGCCCGAGAGGTGGATAAACCCGAGCAAAATGGCGTTAAACGTAAACGCGAAATCCATTGCCTATATCAAAACACAAATTGTCTCTATTGTACAAGACCATACCGTGCGTACCTGAAGAAATGGATACGGTAAGAGGCAAAAGATCTCGAGATCGCACGCATGGTACAAGGCTGAGATGATCCCCAAACCAAAGAAGAGGACAGCTTCGACTAGAGAGACACTCAGTCCGCTTGCGTAACTCTGGATTGCTTACCGTAGAGCTTGCGGCGCCAGGAAAACACGCCTGCGGGGACGATGGCCGCGTTGGAACCAAGCAGGAGCCACGACCGACCAAGCCGCTATCCAAAACGCCGTTGGCCTAGAGTCGAGCTCCCTTGGTACCTCGGATGTCGAGTAAATCGACACTTCGCACTGGCGACCGCCGTAGCCATAGTGGCACGCGCACCGGCCGTACGAGAGACCTTGGTACGAGGTCTTGACGAGGCAAGTTCCACGGTTGCTGCACGCGTACTCGGGCGGACATGCCAGACTCGCCATATTGAGAGCGACAGCGTAGGACGAGTTTGGCGGCGACGGCGGTGGCACGAGGAGAATGTACCAAATTGCGTCAACCTTGGGAAACACAATCGGTGGCAGCTGCCAAAAGACTGCGTCTTCGTCGTCCATTGCCTTGAGCAGCGGAAAGGCGAGCGGTGGCGGCGCCTGCGGGTTGTACGGACGCAGCGTCGGGTCGTCCATGGGAGTCGCTGCCGCGATGGAAAAGCTAGATTATCGCATTGGTCTCGACTGCGTGTCGCGCCACGTACCGATAGTCGAACAGCGTCGGGGACGGCAGTCCGTTGGCGCGAATGTAGATGGTGCCGTCGTTGGTGAGATTTTTGGACGCGAGTTGCAGCGTCATGGCGGCGCCGGCGTACATGGCTGGGACGTCGACGACAAAGCCGATGGGTGCCGAGGCATTGGCGACCGACGGCGCCGGGTTTGCAAAGGACGCTGCCAAGACAAAGTCGCCGACGCCGTTCGCACTGTCGCGGTTGGCGCCCATAAGCTCGTAGTCGGCCACGCAGAGCGCGTCATTCGTCGCACAAGGCTACGTCCATATGTACTTATCTATCCAACGATTTCAAATGAGCTCGCACCGTTGTCATCCACGCAAGCGAGAAGGGGACGCCATCGCCGTTGTAGCAAAACCCGTTGGCGTCAGTGACCGACACCACAATGTGCCAGGTTCTAGACAACTTTTGTACTTCGATGTGTGGACATTATGTCGTACCCGCGGAGAGGCCGGTCGACGCGCAACTGCGTTGCATTGGTCGAGCTATTGGCGGCAACAGCGACGGCCGAGGCAGCGAGTGGGTTGGCGCGACCGTGATACAATGCCCACGCGACGCTACCCCTCGTCTTGTCGATGACGAGCTACAACATCACAAATGCGTCAGACACGAAACTTTGGCAGTTGATGACGCACAAAGGCAGAGAGCCCCGCAGCGGCCGATGGCAACTCGAAGGTAAACACGCGGGTCGGGTCACCGACATCGAGGCAGTCGACGGGCACCGAGCCCTGCTTCAAGCTGGGCGACGTCCCTTGGGGCTGCTTGGAGGTAGGGACGACGTTGACACTGCAGTCGGCGCCCGTGACGTCGGCGTCGTCGCACGCGAGAAACGTAAAGTCGAGAAAGTACCACATGTTGACCGACGGCCCGACGCCAAACGTGTTGATGGACTCCATGATGTTGCCGCCCCACATTGTCGCATAGTATATGCCGGTCTACACGTCCAATGACAACTTGTACACAAAAGAAAATGTTTTGTGTACTTGGAGGTCGGGAATACTGCTGCTGATGTACGTGTTGTTTGCGCTCGTGTTCCAGCGCACGTCATAGTCGGCTTCGGACGGAATCCCATTCTTCTTGAGCAAGAGAACCGGCGGCGTCCGGCCGCCAAGGAGACTCAGCGAGACGGTGGCGTCGACCTGAACGACACCCAGCGGCACTAGAGACACAAGTGGATGATTTCGAACGATCAAATACGTACAAGTACCGTGAAAGGTAAAGTACTGATAGCTGTCGCCCCGCACAAAGCCATACTAGACAAACAGGGCGTTTGCGCGAGAGGAGACAAGGAGCCAGAACGTACAAAGTGTTCGACCCACTGGTGCGACTGCGCGGCGACGGCGCGCAAGAGCACCGGCAAAAGAGCGACGAGCCACATTAACTTTGCAAGCGAGAGGACGGCGTCAATCAAATCTGAAGACAGTGGGGTGAACGTTTTTCCGAAACCCACAGCGAGAAGGCTCCAGCCAACCTTCTTCAAGATCTTAGAGCTACGACTGAGATCTACTCTGCTATGCAGAGTCGGGACACCACGATGTTATTGCTGCGACTGGAGGGATGGTGTTCCCGCACTGGCAACGCAGATCTCGTGCCCACTTGCATGCCCCACAGTGCCGATCCAAGGCCAAGGCGACGACCAGCCGAGTGACCAACAAGGCCACTTTGTTTCATGATCCTTGACGATTGAACATCACTCGTGCCTTATTTGCTTGCACCTCTTCCCGTATGCGGCTGGCTTGACACCGACGCGCGTAGAATGATGGTGGTGGGCTCGCGCCTCTGCCGCCTGTCGCCGCTACCGGCCAGGAAACTTGCGTTTTGCTCCATCTTGCATGGGCTAACCCTACGCTGCATGCGTCCAGAGAGCATGGCGTCCTTGGCCGTGGGCGAAAGCGAAGCTCGCCGGTCCCTGCCCGCAGGTCGGGGCAAGCGGCTCGGTCGTCGCCACCGTCGTGAGCTGCGAAACCCACGTGCACATTCATTTCCAAGGTTTAATTTTACATACAAATACCAAGTTCGGGAGGATGCAAACGTACGAATTTTATGATTGGTCAAAAAGGCGTGATGGCCGCCGAGTGGCCGATAGAGTTTAATTAGTCGGCGGGCAGCACAGCAGCGATGTACGGCAACAACCGCGGCCGGAACAACCAGTTTGGCAACAACGACCGGGGCGGCCGAGGTGGGCGCGGCCGTGGCGGGCGCAGCAACTACTCGGGCGGCAACCGCTTCGCGAACTGCGAGATCTGCACCTTCCATCTCGACGACCGCTGCCAGCGCGACAACTGCCGGGCGCCCCACTTCCTCAAGCGGCTGGGCATGGCCAGCGGCCACAATGGCACGGTGCGTGATGTCGCGCTCTGGGGCCAGCAGGCCTTCACGGCGTCGTCCGATGGCACGCTTCGCTTATGGGCACTCGACACGATGAAGGAGGCCGCAGTCATTCCGCAGTGCAAGATTGAGATCGACACGCTGCCTGTCGAGAAGAGCAAGGTACGTCAAGCATCTTTTGCATCCCATGTTGCTCATATTTTTCCCGTGCAGAAGGTCACGGAAGGCGTCTCGAGCTTGCTCCTCGAGAGCCCGTTCCTCTTTGTGGGCTACGAAGAACAGACGCCGGCGATTCCCGACGTGCCTGTCGGCAGGATCCAGTGCTGGAACCTCGAGAACCCGTCGATGCCGCCCATGGAACTCGCGGTACGCTTCGTAAGATGACGACATCTCATGCGACCGCGTCGATAGCAAAGCGTCGAGATGCCCTTTGCCATGTACCGCAACGTGACGTCGCTCGCGATGGCCAAGCACCCGGCGACCGGCGCGCCCATCATCTTTAGCGGCGGCGCCGACGGCCGCATTGCCTACTGGATGTTTGACGCGGCGACCAACGCGTTTACATGCGCGGGCGTCATGGAAGGCCACGCGCTCGCGATCACGCGCCTCAAGGTCGTCCAGCTCGGCGCGACGACCGCGTACGTTGTTTTTCATTATGGTATGTCATGCTGACATGCTCGATCGTAGATTGATCTCGTCGTCGCGCGACCACACGATCCGCATCTGGGACGTGGCCACGTACAAGTGCGGCACCGTGCTCTCGCGGGCGACGGGCGGTCACGCCAACATTGTGCTCGACATTGAGATCTGGGTGAGCAACGGCGAGCCGTTCCTTATCAGTTCGGGCTACGACCAGCAGATCATCGTGTGGCAGCTCTCGCCGCCGTTTGCGGCCATGTACACCGAGACACTGGACTCGCCGGCGCTGGCCATTTGCACGACCACCGATGCGGTCGACTGTCCGCTCTTGCTCTTGGGCCACGACGTACTGCCTACTTGCCTCGTCCACCGGTGTTGAGATGACGATGTAGGATGGTTCGATCGTCGTCAAGGAACTGCCGTCGTTCAAGTACAAGACGATCTTTGGGAAGAGCCAGACCAACGTCGGGCACACGGACGCCGTGCGGCGCATCGTGCCGGGCCCGGCGCATACGTTCTTTACGACGTCGGGCGACCGCAAGATGATGGCGTGGCAGGTCACGGGCAAGATCTCCGACATCCAGAGCTAGTCGTTGTGGACCCCAATGAGCGCCTTTCTAATTCTAGTTCTCTTTCGTGTACCGACTACATCATCACGACGTTGCATCGCACGCTGACTTGCCGACAACACCAGTCACAGCGTGTCACAGCGTTCGAGAAACCTTACGCCTAACCCTAGCCCGGAGGACACGAATGTGTTGACGCTAGGCGGTCTATCGATGTGAACGAGAAGACAGATACTTTCGAGATGCATTGAGAAGCTTAGGTCGAGCGCTGGACGTTGGCCCATTTGGACGCAATGTACTCGCCGAACGACGTTTTCTCGAGGTCGAGCGATCCATCCACGAGCGTGTTGAGCGTCGACGCAATGGCGGTCGCAGTCTGCTTGACGCCTTGGGGCTTGGGAATACGCGCGTCGTAGTCGGGGTAGTAGAAGAACACCATCGAGTAGCGCTCGTCGGACGTGTGTTCGCTCACAACGCGATGGATCGGCGAGACCCACTTGCCTTTGGTGAGGAGCGAGAGGTAGTCGCCGCCGTTGACGACGATCGTGCCGGGGATGTACGGCACGTCGATCCACTCGTTCTCATGCAGAAACTGGAGGCCGCCGGTCGGGTCTTGCAAAATCAGCGTCAGAAAGCCCCAGTCCGTGTGCGGACTCGACCCGACAAAGTTGGTGTCGGACGCATTGCCTAGGATATATACATTTGGACAATGTTGTCATGTGAATGCAAGACACGGTACGTCGCAGCTTGTCGTAGGGGAAGTAGTGAAACGCGCGCATGATCGAGATCGTGTCGCCTTCTTTGGCGTAGTCGCCAAAGTACGACGCCGACTGCCCAAGCGCAAGAGACATGTTGCGCGTCAGCGTCGTCGAGATGTTCTAGAGAAGAGGCCGTGGGTCCAAGATGGAGCAAGACGATGCGTGTACCGTGAGGTCGGTGAAATACGACTGCAGCGTGCGCTGGTGCGTCACATCGAGCGCAGTCGAGGGCGGCCACACGTTGGGACCCTGGAGGGGGTTGGTCGGCGCAACGTCCGCCGGCCATTCGTAGCCGTACGAAAAAGCCTCCTTGACTTCGATGAGTTCGCTCCCGCTTTCGCCGCCAAGACCAATGTGGCCGCGAATGAAGCCGTTGCCGAGGCTCGGGCGCTCGCAGAGCTTCTTGGCCTCGGCCGGCATGCGGAAGACTTCGTGCGCTGCCTTCATGACATGCGTTTCCTTCTCGAGGTTGATGCCATGACCTGCAAAAGAGATGCTTCGCTCTACAATCGCGCTCGCATATTGCAAGTAGTACCTTTGATGTAGCAGCAGCCAAACGTCGAGAAGGCGTCGTCCAAGGCAGCGACGGTTGTTGCTTCGTCGCTGAGGTCGATGATCGGCAGCGACAGAGACGACGCATGGCGCCGCGTCTGGCGGCCAAGCGCCCGGAGCAGGGGCGTTCGTGCGAGCATGAGGATTCAAGAGTGCTCTCAGTCGACCGTGGTGCCGGTGGCAGGCGTCGATGCCATTGGCGCATTATAGACCAATCAGAGGCGCTGTATACATCATCACGTGAAACGATTGGCTTGAATTCAACTTCAAGTCGGAAAGATCATTGCGGTCGCATGGGTGCAGAGCTCCATGGGTCAATAAAACCCATGAGAGCTCGTAGCGGTACATGCCAAGCAAGCCTCTTCCTCACCCACAGTACACGTACACGGTGCGCAGACGCAAGGAATATGGAGATCAGGGCAGGATGCTATGAGGCTTCTGGCCCATGTTGCACTCTCTTCCATGGCCTCTGCTTGGTGCTGAAGGCCATCGACAGTTCGTATCACGAATCGCGCCAAGCACCGAGCATCGCGCAGATCGACTGCATAAGGGCATCTGTGATGACATACTCGTGTGTCGCAGAGAGGATATCCGAAAAGGAGCCGCGCCGGGACCCATGTACACTCGGCTAGCTCTGAGCGCCTTAGCTAGAGCGTCAAACCTTGCTACTTGAAGAAGAAGAAAACAAGCAGCAGGCGCCTAGTACATGTGGCCGACCCGCCGGGTACAACTGCATGAGAAGAACAGTGGCGAACACAGGTGCATCCAGGCGTCCACAGCTGTTGCCGCCACCACAGCTCCACAGCTCGCAGTCTTCACTATGGACGCATGAATATAGGTGCATGTAGGAGCCGTTGGAGCTGCTCACGTCCTATATAGCACACGACTTTGTCGTCGGCAGCGTCTACAGCCGTGTCTGGACCCTAACCTCCAGCCCAGCGACAACTGCACTGCACAATCTGTCAGCCGTGTCTGCTCCGAGGAGACCGAGTCGAGCTCTTTTGCGAAAATGCTGTATGCCACAGTAATAGTGTGCAGTCACATTATCGACGCTTAGCACAAGAGATGACTCATCGAAATGTTGAGGTAGACCAAGTGGTCGGCGATGCTGGCCGTGGCCTTGAACTGGTTGTTGCAGTGCGGGTCTTCGCCGTCGTTTGGGTCGCAGAACGTGTAGACGCTCGAGTCTTCCGTGTACCAGATCTCTTGCGCGCCGTGGACGTAGCCGAGCCAGTGGAACGGGACATGCGGCACGAGGTCGCGCCAGTGGGTCACCCGCCCGAGGTACGGTATGATCGAGAGCAAGTGCGCTACAAAGCCCTTCGTTCCGACCCGCGGCTCGCCAAACGTGAGCAGCTGCGCCACCGAGACGTTGTGCTGCGCGGCAAGGTCGACGGTCGCGATGGCCGCGACTGCGGCGCCGAGCGAGTGGCCCGTCACGATGATCGGCGCGTGCGGGTACGCCGTGCGCAGCTCCGAGAGCGCGGCCCAGAGCTGCTTGGCAATGCTTTCGTAGACCCAATAGAAGCCTTGGTGGACGTACACATCCGGCAAGTCGGTCCATGGCCGCGTCTTGAGAAACGAGAGGTTGTCGAGCCAGTTCTTGATGTCCATGCTGCCGCGGAACGCAACGACGATGTGGTCCTCCGAGTACCCGACGATGCCCTGGAAGTTCTCCTTGACGTCGGCAATGATGTGCAGATGCGACGGCTTGGCCACGTACGCGCATGGCGAGCAGTTCCACTGGTCGACGTGGTCGTGCTGGCAGTACGACACCGCGCAGAGCCGAGCGAGGTGCAGCGCGTGCGACTCGTTGTACGCCGGACGAGCGCCATGCGCCTCGGTCGCCATGGCCATCGTCGCGAGAAGCACGACGAGCGGCCACACCGACATGCGATCCTTGGCCAACGTGTTCTTTCGCTCAATGGAGATTGGCCTGGCCCGTCTGCTTGAACTCAACGGCCAATCAGGAGCCGCCGAATCTTGGCTAGAAGACCTGGGTACACCGTCGCGGCTGCGTCCGGACGACAGTGGCCGTCCACGATGAGGTGCGCACGAGCAGCTCGCATGAGCTGGCACGCCAATGCTTCGGTACACATCCTCCATGGGCCTCCATGGGTGCAGTTTGACCAGCTTGTCAGGCCATGGCAGCATTAAGTTTATCAAGTTGCGTGATTCCAGCCAGTTGAATATTGTGCGTTGTGGAAATAGTGCCACGTCATGCTGCGTTACACGGCCGTTGCGCTCGCTTGGCTGCGCCTTGGATCGCTGTCAACGCCCTTTCTATGCAGGATGCTGTGCTCCACGTGGCACGTTTCTGTCTGCGCAAAAGACGCCAACAAGCTCGGCGATGACTGCATTACTGTTGCGATCGGCCAGTATGGCTTGCAACACGCAATACGAAAAAAGTGGGTGGAATGGCCACACCGGCAGCCGTGCTTGGCCTCGATGTGGGCACGACCGCGATCAAGTGCTCGGTCACGACGGCCTCGCACGAGATCCTCGGTCAAAGTAGTGCTACGATCAACCACGCACCTGGCTCGGTCGTCGCCGTCTCGGCCATCCTGCGGGCCTTGCAGGAGGCCCTGCGTTCGCTTGGCGCATTGCTCGACGCGGTCCAGCTCGACGCCATTGCCATCTGCGGCCAGGTACTCGATTGGCTACCTGCATACGCTCGGCTCGAGCAACGCTTGTATGGCGAGTAGATGCATGGCATCGTGTGGTGGTCGGCCGCGGAAGTCCCATCGGCCGCCACCCACTTTGCCGACGCCCCGCACCCGCTGCCGTGGTCGGAGCTCATTACGTGGCAAGACACGCGCTGCTCGCGACCGTTTCTTGACACCTTGCAGCAGCGCCGAGCGGCTCTTGCAGGCCCCGAGGCATCGTCGCCGTCGCCTTTGGCGTCGGGTGCGGCCCACCGCCTCGTCTCGTCGACGTCATCAGATTTGTAGGCTACGGCGTGGCCACGTACGCACACGTCCTCGCGCACGCACCTGCGACGCTGGAGCGCTTTGATACGTGCGGCACCATCATGGATCTCGTCGCCTTTGTCCTCGCCGGCCTCTCGTCACCGGCGCACGCCTCTATGGACACGACCAACGCGTTCAGCTGGGGCGGGTTCGATCTCGCAACACTGTCCTGGGACGCTGCCACGTATGCTGCATCTATTTCGCGATCGTTGCACGCTGCACGGTTTGCGTAGGCTGGACGCCTGTGGGATTCCGCCGCAGATGCTGCCGCGCGTGCGCCGGCCAGGCATCGACGTGGTCGGTGAGTCGTCGGCGCCGGCAGCGGTCACCTTTGGCCTTCCGCTGGGTGTTCCCGTGTACGTGCCCATGGGTGACCATCCGTGTGCAGTTGCTGCCTTGCTCGACTCTGCCGCCCTCGACGCAACCTCGGCGCTCTGTACGTATATCTCGCTTTAGCAATTGTCGAACATCGTGGCGTTAGTTGTCAACATTGGCACCTCGGCCCAACTCGCCTTTGTGTTGGAGAGTGCGACGACTACGACTGAGAGCTCCAGCAGCGGCAGCTTTGAAGTGCGACCGTACTTTGACGCACAACAGATCGCGGTCGTCGCCGCCTTGACGGGGTACACGTCTCTTACCCAAGATCGAGTTTCGAAATTAGGGGTAGGGGAAACGTCTTTGCGGCCTTTGTCGCGTCCGCCATCGAATGGACACGTTGTCTGTGTCCGTCGGTGACCCTCGCACCGAGCGACGTCTACGCCACTGTGATTGCAGCAGCCAAGCGCGATACGACGCTGCAGTGCCGCCCGACCTTACTGGGCGAGCGCACGCCAGGCTTGGAGACCGTACAGTTGCAGTCGGTGGAATGTTCGACGAGTTTTCTGCTAGGGCACATTGTCGCAGCTCGCCATGGACAACTGGACACTGGGCGACATGAGCGCGGCGATTGCGAGAGGTATCGTGGACAACCTCTTTGCGTTGCTCCCGACGCACCTCCAAGGATCGCTCCAGTCGCGGTGGTACTCATTGATACCTTGATACTTTGATATTGACATGTCATAGTGTGGTCGGGAGCGGGAATGCTCTGGTTCGCAACGAGCTCCTACGCTACTACATCCAAGACCGCACGGGCGCGCCGCTACGCCTGGCACCGAGCAGCGACGCCTCGGTGGGGGCGACGCTCGTAGTATGGCGCCACCTCGTGGCGTCGGGACAAAAGTCGTATTCTGAATGAACCAATGATGACAGAAGAAGAATGGAAGAACTCGATACATATTGTCTGTTAGGCAGCTGACACAATGTACATGGTCGCAAATTTCTGAAACCGGTTCTCGACCGAGACGTACGGGTCCGGGTTCTTGTGGCAGGCCATGGCGACCATAGTCTCTTGGAAGGCGTCAAATGTAATTTCTTGCTGCATGAGCTCCGTCTTGGAGATGGCGCGGGCACGGACAGCGTGGCCAACGACTTGGAGCGCGCGCTCGTTCGTAAACACGTCGTCTTCGAGCTACGATGCAAAACATCCCGTTGCAATAGTTATACATCAAGAATGGAGACGTACGCTGCGGTCCGACACAAACTTCATGAGCGTATACGCCGTCATCTTGGTCGTCTTAGTCTTCTTCTTGCCCTGGTCCACCGAGTACTAGCAATATTGTCATGTGACAGAACGCTAGTCGTCGACACACCCGCGTAAACAGCGCTTTCATGTCGTCTTGGTACTTGATGAGCATGTTGCGGAGCCCTGGCGACTCCATCTAGTATGTGCATTTGATATCTGAGATCTGGAAAGAACGCGTCTGGCAACCTGTTTCTGGAACTTTTCGGCGTCGTTCTGGTACGCGTACGGTAGAATCTGGTTGTCGACGAGAAGACAAAATGACTCGGAGAGCGCCGTGGTCTTGTACTGCCCACTATAACGCTTTCGAGCGATGCGGATGAGCGCCTCTATAAACTCGGCGGGCAGCAGCGCGCGGTTGACATCGACGATGACTGCGTCGCCGTCGGCCGTGTTGTCGGGTTTCTACCACCACGCGTCATAGTCTATGCACCAAACTCCAGTCTCCAAGTCTACCGTGTCGGTCACGGCTGCAAAGATGCCTTCCATGTCTTTGAGGGCAAAGTTGTTGTCGGGAATGTTGCACTCCTATGCGATATCTCGCTATTGTATCAAGCTCCAGTTGATATTACACGATACCGAAAGGAGTTCGAGAAGACCACCATAGCTCATAACGCCGACTTCGGTCGTGGCGCCACGACTCGCATAGCTATAGACAACTATAAAAACGACGCAATATCGACGCCGTATACCTGCGGTAAATGCGCGAGAGGTCGTTGTAGACGCTATTGAGATAGCCTTGCAGCATGTCGATTTCCCTAGTCATAGGAATACCAATGCAATACTTAAATACAATAAATGCGATAAAATACCATTTGGCGTCTTCGTGGTCAAACAGAATCGATCCGATGCGATCGTGGGGCACGAGGAGGAAGCCTTCGTTGTCGGCAGCTTTTTCGGCGGCCACCATAAACCCCGACTTGCCATGGGCCATCATCGAGAGGGTTAAAAAGCACTTGCGCAAGACGACACGCGAGCTCTTCCACCAGATGACGTGACCGTCGTGGGCCTTCTTGACCTCGGTGTCGAGCCGCTTTTTCATTTCGAGCAAGTGCGCAAGTGCGAGCTACACATAGAGTCCATTATAGTCCATTATTGTCCATTATTGTCCCAATTTTTCAAAAAATGGATAAACGTGGACCTTGATTTTTTTCGAAACAGCGCTCGTCACGTCGTTCGCGTCCGCCTTTTCTTTAAACTCGCGCCACTGCGCGCTACGCATTCGTAATTCGTAGTCGAACTTTTGAGGCATCGATGGACAATATCTGTACCGTTCAAGCGTGAGTTGCCGCATGAGCGTATTGCAGTGCTCCGTGTGGGTCTCTTCCACGACGGGCGGCGACGTGCAAAAAAGGTAGCCGAGCAGCACCAAGTTGAAGTCGCTGTCGCCGGCCATAATGTCCTGGGCTTTGACCAGCTACAAATATTGTCATAATTTGTACGAGTGCATTCTGACACAGGAAAGAAACTGTGTCGACCTCGCTGGGTAGCCACATGGCCTGTCCAATCGTATTGAGCATGAGCTCGAGGCGTCGCTGGTCGTCGCTCTCGTTGATCATCAACGTCTGTCGGAATGTATCAATCTGTCAAGGTCGGAGGTGCTATACCAAGTAGCGCTCGGCGGCTTGGTCGGTGAGTGCGACGCCGTTTTCTCGCTGCAGTGCGGCTTCGTACGTCTTTTTTCGAGGTCGTACTACAAGCAAAATGTCCATTTGTAAAAGACAATCTTCGTGTCGTACAATTGCACATGGCGTCGTGAAGAATGCGCGTCACGACCGCATACGCTTTGCCGTCCTATGAAAGACGAATGAGATCTCACATGCCACCGAGGAGCTACTTGAAGATTGGTGTTGCAGTTGGAGATGCGCGTCGCCTTGAGCCAATCGGGTGGCGACTTCTTGAGCAAGAGGTAGTTGACCTAAATCATAAAAAAATGAGCAAAATACACGTAAAAATGAAACAAAATCATTTAATGAAGACAATCCAGTGGCCACGCACCCACTGCATGAGAATGCGGTCGGCGCGATCGACGGGGGCCGAGTTGATGGGCGAAACTTTTTTAATTTCTTTTTTGGCTTTTTCGCGGTCTTCGCGACGCACGTCCTTGTTGAGCTAGTGCACATTGCGTCAATATTATCGAGGCGATCGAGGTAATACCTTGAAGCTGGGGTCGTACAAGATCGGGTTCTCCATCAAATCAAGGGAATTAACCACGTCGTTGGACAAAACGTCGTTGAAATACTGACGTCCGTCGTAGAGTGCAAATTCGTCCACTTGGCGCTACGACATAAGGGCATGAAAAACGTTCGAAAGACAATATTGTACCTCCATTTGCGAAATGAGCTCGTGGGACATTTGAAAACACACTTTCTTGTAGTCAAACAGTTCGGCTTGGAGGGCCGTGAGCATCTCGGCCTTCTCGGCTTTCGCTTCCAGCGACTAGCCACAGCCTCTCACACACACACATATCACTCCATCAGCATGTGAACGCACGGCAAAGCTGGCTTGCATGATGGCCAACTGGCCTTTGATCGCAGCGAGCTCCTTGTTCTTGTCGACGACGCGCTGCTTCTCTTCTTGAATGAGGCCGTGCAACTTGGCCATCTTGTCGGCGTCCAAGTGCGCGCGCACTTGGTGCTCTTGCTTGAGGTCGGTGAGAGTGCCTTGGAGCGCGTTGAGTTCTGCCTCGAGCGCCACGACGCGCGTCTACATGATCGTGTTGCGGTGCGCGAACCCCAAGTGCAAGACCAACATGTTCGCCTTGGGCATACACGAGCGCACCATACGCACGTCGGTCGTACGCCTGGATGCGCCACGAGCTCATGACGCGCTTGAGCCGCTGGCGCTCGACGAGCCGAAGCGCGTACTGGCGGTGGAGCTTCTTTTGCTGACAGTAAAATTTCCACATCCTACGTACAACGCTAGCAAGCTCAAGGAAAAAGAAGCGGTGTACCCAAAGACCCACTGCGTGATCGTATCCGAGAGATGGCTGAACGCTCGGGACGTGGCTTTGACAAAGAGCCATTCGACGCCCTTCGCCAAGCTCTGCTTGTACTTGGTCATGTCGTTCTTCTTGCAGTTGGAGAAGCAGTGGAGACACATCTCCGGGAGGCCGCCGCAGCCAAAACAACGCGTTGAGAGTACGGCTTTTGGTCGGCGCAGCGCGTCCCTTGTGTCACATGACGGCTCGGGCACGAGCATCTCGCCGTGTGAGGACGGGCGACTCGGCAGCGGCGACAGTGTCGCACTTGCCGGTGGCATGGTGGCCGGGCGACTCGGCGCCTCAACCTCCGGTGTCTCTTTGAGCCGGCGGAGGCTCACGGTCGTTGCCTTACGCAGCCCGCGCTTCGGCTCGGTCATCGCACCGCCTGTCTGCGCGTCGCGAAACGGTTTGTCACCGTTTCCCGCCAACGACAATGATACCAACTACTAGCCCACATTATTTTACGAGAAATGCCTTGCAAGACTTTAGCGGTCATGGTGCATAGTGCATGGCGCTCTAAGCCACTAGCCAGTCGAGGCTGGTCTGCGACTGCGTGGCGAGGCGAGTCAGCCGAGGCCGGTTAGTCAGTCGAGGCTGGTTAGTCAGTCGAGGCTGGTTAGTCAGTCGAGGCTGGTCGCAGTAGCTCCGGCACAACGCCAGTTCCGTGCAGTAGCGCGATATTTTTGCTCCAATTTATGCAAATTTCACAAGTTGATGAAATTGCGAGTGACGGTTTGATGCGACTAGAGACGCTACCAAGTACAATCGAGCGTAGAAGAGGACATGGGGTGTTCGCTGTGCAGAGCTCTTTCGCAGGCAAGGGTTCATCTCCAGACAATTAGGGAATACACTGTCCTGGTCAACTGTCGGCTGTGACGATCAGGCCCCACTGGATCGCTCGTTCTTGGCATCTTCTCGTTCGAGTGGGCAAGGCGTCGCAAGCGCGGTTTCCAACCGACGCAGTTGCCATCAGCGGCAGTGCGTAGGTATGGATCCGACACTCGCGCTCGTTGAGTCGCTACACCGGTCTCTTTACGCTTGGATCGGACGCTACCCTTCAATGAAAAGGCAATGTAGAGCTTGAGGGGTCGTAATGACTAGAAGAGGCTATGTCGTGTCAAGCATGTTGAAGGCCCCGAGCGATGACACGCAGTTGTCAGAGAGGCGGCTACTTCGCGGCCGAGATTTCAAAATGCGAATAAGGTCAGCGATGACGGTACTGTCCAGACAAACCTCAGCCTTGAAGCTCAAGAAGCTGCGTTCGAAACGCGTGGCAGCGTGCCACGTATGCGGCCAGCGCATTTGTAGACGTCGCGGCGGCATCCTACGATTGGCTATAAATGATGTTTATGGACCAATGAGCGCGCAGACATATTTCCAGAAACCCGGTAACGGCCCGAAACAGCAGCAACTTTTACGCCCTCGAGCCAGCAAGCAGCGACCCGATGAGCGCCCGGAAGCCGCCAAGTCTCGCGCTCCAGCCCGCGCTCGTCCAGGTGCACGGCCGCCCGTGGCGACGACGCGCCTCATGGCCACGCGTAGGACAACATCCCGTCCGAAGTCGTGCCCAAGCTCTGGGTCGGCTCGATCCATGCGGCCTTCAACTTTGAGGCCATCAAGGAGCGCAAGATCACGCATGTGCTCAACGTCTCGGGCACCGTCGCCACGTACCCGCAGGTCGAGTACCGCCATGGCCTTGTCTCTAGGCTCACATGGCCGGTTCTTGCAGGACTTTACGTACCTTACGATCGACCTCCGCGACAAGGAGTACACAAACCTCCTCAGCTGCCTCCCCGTCACGACCGTCTTTCTCGAAGCGGGTATGCAGAACGGCGGCGTTCTCGTCCACTGGTACAGGCGCTCCTTGACACGCCATGAGCGAGACGAGGTTGGTGTAGCGCGGGCGGGCGGTCGCGGTCGCCGGCGATCGCGATGGCCTACATCATGCTCACACAAGGCTTTCCGTACGCCGACGCCTTTGCCAAGCTACGGGCCGTGCGACCAGTCGTCGCGCTCAACACGGGTACTCCGCTCGACTTGGCGATCGATTCTGACAAGCCGCGTAGGCTTCGAAGACCAACTGCAATGCTTGGAAAAGGCGCAGCTCGATGTCTTTAGAGCCCATCAGCTGTTACTCCAGACAAAGATGGTACGGGCGCGGACCCGGCACGCGCAGCATTTGCCCATCGAGCTCGACCCGATCAAGAAGAGCGCCGAGACAGACAAGCGCATGCTGCTCGGCATCGTGCCGAGTGGGTTTTACCTCACACGGCCGTCGTCGCCCAAGACACAGCACTTTATCCCGCCGCTACGGTCCATGGGCCACGTTTACGGCTGCGTCGAGTGTAGCACGACGCTCTTCTGCACGGCCAACGTTCTCAAGCACACGCCGAGCACCGACGCGGCAGCATGGACGATTGCTGTGGACCGCAAACGCGCGGCGAGCTGTCCCGAGGTACCCTCGTTTCGACAGTGGGCATCTTGAACTAGACCAACGGAACATGCGTAGACGCCGCGCGGCCGCCAGCAGGTGCCGTCCCGACCGTTCTCCGTCGACCCGAACGCGAGTCCGTTTGACGACGACGACGACGACGAAGTGGCGAATCGCCCGGACGCGATCGCCGACCAGCGCGTGCTCGAGTCGATGCTGCGTGACGTCGCCAGCCTCGAGGTTGTCCCGTCCTCAATTCACGTGACGTCACCGACCAAGTCGGTGTCATCGCGAAAAAAGATATGGCGCGCGTGGTCCAAGCAGTTTAGCTTTCGGCTCACGAGTCCGACCAACGACAGCAGTGACAAGACGACCAAGACCAAGACCAAGGCGACGCCGGACGCCGAGCTCAGTACGTGGCGCGCGCAGCTCAAAGAGCTCGAAAAGCGCGGGTCCCGATGCCAAATGTAAGATCTGTGAATGTGGCAAGGACGGTCTTAGATCACGTGTGCAGACGCCGCGTCTCGGCCGTCATAAGCGACGACGAAAAGCACTTTGCGGCGCTCACCAGTGGCTGCGACCTGTGGTATCTCGAGCCCTTGCGGTGGTTCGGGCCAATGACGGCGGCGACGGGCAGCGTCAAGTGCCCGAAAGAGGGCTGCGCACACATTGTAGGGCAGTGGCAGTGGGACGCGACGACCTCCAAGTACGACAATCGATGGACCGTTTGAGACGCTGCTATAATGGACGATGTAGGTGTCTTTGTGGGGGACGGGTGCATCCAGCGTTCACCGTCAAGCAGTCGGCCGTGAAGTTGCTTCCGATGGCGACGCGGCTGCCCCCCACCCGCCCCGAGCGCCAAGAGACTGCCAACTGAGGACTCGCTAGTGAATGGTTGTAAACCGTTAAACCGTTAACGTCTGCTTGACGGTTCAGACACCACCTCTCGTCGATACGTCCTGTGATGACGAGACCTCGACGGCGTCAAGTGTGTTTGCGCCTTGTACGGTGCGCGTAGCACTGTGCCAGATTTTGAAAGTGGGCCAGATTCTGAGCGTGGGCCAGATTCTGAAAGTGGGGCCGTACCAGTTGCAGTTGATGGCGGCTGTGGACTTGTGAGTGGTGCCAGTGGGAAACATGTGGGGAATGTGTTGCACATCAGCGTTTCGCACGTTTTACACGATGTCAATCACACTGACCACCGACAACCGAGTGGCAATGTGGCTGCTATCGCCGATCGCGCTGCAGATTCTGGACTACCTCGACGACGCCGACGACGCACACGCCTTTCTTCAAGCGGCGCCCAATGGCAGCCTTGATGACGCGCTCGACGCGCTCCGGACGCTCTTGGCTATGGACGTGGAGCTGTCGCTTTGGCCCACGCCATACGCCGAATGTCTGGATGAAGTCTACAGCATCAGTGCCAGCGTCGTCACAAGGGCGCTTCCTCTCTTCAGAGAGATTGTTGTCACGCGCGCCCAGGACCAGGCGGCGATCTGTCATTCCACAGAACTGGCACCAACGACGACCGTGCGCTGTGACGTTCAGGGTGCCACCAGCGTCCGCGCAGCCCTTGGCAAGTGGCTTCCAAACCTCGTGGATCTCAGAGTCACGAGCGATTTCCCTCTGGACGTTGCGGCAGTCCTCACAGACAGCGTCTCGACGTGTCATGGCCTCCGAGCGGTGACCATGCGCCAGTCAGAAAACCTAGAACAAGCCGCGTTTGACGCTGCGCTGACCGCTGTCCTTGCAACATGCTCCCAGGTCGAGCGTATCTGGGTTGGCTCGTCGAGTTTATCGCCCATGTCCGACTGCAAGTCCCTCGTTGCGTGGCTGGCGCTACCCACCGCGCGTCACCTCGAGCTGGAAGGGACCGACTTTTACGACGAGGTCGGCGTAGAGCTGGCGGTGGCCATGCTCGCATCGAGTACGCTCGAGACAACCAATTTGTCTGCAGTCCCGAGCCTCACGCGTGCGATTTTGAGTCCGTCGTCGCCGCCGCTGCCGTCGCAACTGCGTCACCTGATAATTTTTGACTACGCGCTCAAAAACGACTACGATTTCAACGACGACGACGACGACGACGACGTCGATCCACCGACAGCGCTTGGTGAAGCCGATGTGGCCGCGCTCGCCGCCAAGATTTCACGTTCGCGCCTTGAAAGCTTGGATGTGTGGCTGCAAGACGGTTGCGATGCGACGCCAGTCGTTTCCGTCTTGCCGCAGCTACCGGCGCTGACCAAACTTGCGCTTCAGGCGGTGCATCTGACCTGGTTCCCAAAACTGCGCCACCTCTGGCATCTCGAGCTGTTCTCAGTAACGTTCTCAGACGCGGCCATCGAGTCGCTGGCTGCGTTTCTTGGGTCGTCGCCAAAGACCGTGCAGCTGGATCTGGGATGCGACCCGCTCCCAGATCCACACGCCAACATCATCTTTGGTGCGCTACCGCAATGGCTCAGTCGCCGAGGTACGGCGTGCGAGATCCGTCTTGCAATCAAGAGCGATGTGTGTGCGGAAGCTTTTGCGACTGCGCTCGCTCAGACGCGCAATTCACACACGGTCAAGATCACGATTGCCAGTGCTGGTCTCTCGCTTGCCGCCAAGCAGCAACTGGTCGCGGCGCTGGCGTTGACGTCGCGGATGACGCTGGTGTTTAGTAGCGGAGGCCATCGTTGTGCCGAGGACGACGCGATACTGGAAGCATATGGTCGAAAGCACCATCTCTATGGCAAGCAGCACTTTCATGGTGGCGCCAAGTCGATTCGTTTCCACTCGCCTTGCACCGTGGTGCGCTAAGCTTGAAACATTGATACTTCTCTTTTCAAGGTGCGCCATGAAAAGCGTTGGCTCCAGGTGGAGATTTCAATCAACGGACGGTGGCAGGAGGTGCAAGATTCAATCGTCAAAGGTGTTATAGCTTTCATTGGAACCTTAAGTTAGGGCTTCCCAATGACCACCTTTCAACCTAGAACAAAATGACAAATTTGCGCTTCGAAGCGATCACAGATGCAAACGACACTTGTGGCGACGATCGGTGCGTCGACTGAACGCGTCGACAACGTATTTGTCCGTCCCCACTGGCAATGTGCTGTTCGCAAATGAGACGTCGCGACCAGTGCCCACAGGTAGAGCTCTGGGAGCAGCAGGCGCATCCACAGGACGACTAATTTCAACTGCGGCAAGTTGCAGCGCGAAAGGACAGCAGTGGTGTCATTCTGATCGTAGACTTCGAGGTGGGTCATAGGCACGCACGCCGTCGTGAGCGTCTCCACGAGCATCTGCGTCGACGCCGAGACGCTACAGTTGTGAAGTGTGAGAGTCTTCAGCGCCGAGACCGACGACAAGCCCGCAATCCATGCCTGTGCGTGGCCGGCGTCCAACCCGTGGACGGTGAGAAACTGCAGTTGCGACAGCAATGGCGCCGCGGCCGGGCATGTCGCCAGTTGGCCAAAGACTTGACACTTGAGGTGTTTCAGCTGCGTGCGACCGACGGCGGTTGCGACGTCCGTCACCGTTGCGTCGTCGACGTCTCCGCCCATTCCACTCGAATCTCTTCAGCGACACTGGGAGCGTGCGGCCGTGGAAGCCACCGAGACTGGCGACATTGGTGATAGTGAGGTCGTCCAGCATCATGTTGGCTTACAGCGCATCGTAGAACGCAACGGCAGCATCGTGGTCCATCTGGGTGACGTTGGCCACGTCGAGCTTCGTCGCCGGCGCCGTCGAGAGCCATGCGGCCAAGTGATGCCCGAGTCGCGGCGCAATAGTAGTCGTCCCCTGCATGTTTACGGCCAACTGCTTGACGTTCGGGTGGGTGACGATGGCGAGCAGACCGTCGACCTCGTTCTGCGAATAGGAATTGATGTAGATAGACACGCAGCGCAGACGCGGGCAGTGCTGCAAGAGGAGAGTGGCGATTGCGTGGCCTTGGCCATCGACCACGCCGCGCCAAAAAGAAAGACGGACGCTGCGGAGAGCAGGTCCGAAGACGGCGACGAGCGAAGCCAGTTGCGCTACGTCCGGGCCCGAGCACCGGAGTTCAACGTGTGGATGCAGCGGAAGCGTCGCCGCAAGCAGCGCCAAGACCGAAGACGGCAAGTCCACGCTGAACAGCTCGATGCGCGGCCACTCGGCGCGGACCGACGATGGCATGGCCGTGTTGGAGTTGCGAAAGGCTGCGAGTGCTGGCGTCCAGAGAGATCGTGGCATCGGAGGAAGCTGCTAAGTCATACTGGCTGCTCAAGAACGTGGCGATGGCCTCGACGACGTGCGGAAGGGCGAGTGCGTCCGGCTGCGTCGGCTGACCCGCCCTCGGCTTGCGCTCGTTGTCGGTCATCTCGGTTTGTGAAATACGCTTCGAAACTCCGTATCCGGGTGCGCGATCGGGTTGGCAGATACAGACATCTTCTGCGCTAATTGACAACCGCGTTAATTGACAAAAATAAGCCCGTGTTGAGTATACCAATACAAAATATGTGTTGTGTTACAAGCAGAACTTATTATCTTGCATTCAGTATTGCAATAGATATACCAAGTAGGATTACCAACGCCACATGTCGTTCCAGGGCCTATCGTACGGCTAGCATTGCTCTAAAATGCCCAACGCATGGGTAAAATCCCACGCTTTTCAGATCTTTTGTCAATTAACGCAGAATATGTCTGTAGTCGGATTCAAATAGCCAATCCAACGTGAGCAAACGTCGCAAGGTCGACAACCTAAGCCGCCAAGCCTTGGTGGCTTGCACCAAGGCTCAGACGTTGGTGCGACTGCGCTCGCACAGCGTCGTGCTGGTTTGCAGCGAATGCAAAAGGCCATCGTGGCATTCGCTTGTCGTTGGCCAAGGATAGCGTTGTCGCGGGCACCGTCACGAGTCAGGATGCCAGGGATGCCTGCCCGAGTCATTCGAGTGCATTCGGGATCGATGGGTAAAGCCTCGACGTGCAGGTGGGCAAGAGCCGCAGCACATCGCGGAGCGCAACAAACTTGTCGTCCCTTGCGCGCTTGGCGAGAAGCATAATGACGTGGCGCAATCGTACGCCGTGCTGCAAAAGGAGATGGCCAATCATGCTTGGCCGTGTCTTGGGGCGGCATCTTCGCCACGCAGAGAGACCAGTATGAGCTCCGCCAACAGCATCATTTGTCGAATCTCCAACCCAACCTCATTGTGTCAACGTCAGTGTCGCCAAGGGTCAATACGTTGGCCAACACGTTGTGCTCTTTGGGTTGAACGGTGGGCCACATTCGATTTTGACACTTTGCAGCCGTAAAGATCAAGCCGACGCCAACGTCGTCTCCGAGGCCAGGCTGATGTCATTGGACTTTCATTCCAAATTTGTCGATAGCAATAGCCAAGCATCGTCGACTCGCGGTACGTCCCGCTGCGAGATCCACACGCCAACACTGTCAATGGTGCGCTACCGCAAAGCCACAGTCGTCGCAGCACTGCCTGCAATTCTACCTACGATCAAGTGCCGCATACTTTTAGGTGTTTTTACGACTTGCTCGAACGCGCTAGTCGCACAAAGTGCAGCTAACGAAGGACGTCGTACGTCTCTCCCTTCCAGCCAAGAGGCAACTTGTCGGTGCGCTGGCTACCGCGTTGTGGACGTGGCGGTCTTAGCGTAGCAACACATATGGTTTCTCCAGAGTCAAAATTATCCGTGTTGGCTGGGGCTTTCATCGACTTAGAGCTCATCGTGGTGGGCCGACGCCCGCAGCATTGACTGCAGATGGCGCACGTACTCTGTCGAGCACGCGGCAGGCGTCGCAAAGCCGATGCTGTAGACGCACACGGACCCTTCTTCGACAAACTTGACGTAGTTGGTCGATGCACACTCCATCTGCATGTGCACGCGCCGGGGCGCTTCGCCGCAGCGCTCGCCGTGGTCGTACATCTGGACGCGGATGGGCGACGGGTCGGCCTCCAGCGGCGCCGGTGCCTCGTCATACAGCGCATGCGGCAAGCCCACATGCGTTGGTCGTACGTCGGTCGTCCAGTTGGCCCACACACCGAGCAAGATCGGGCGTTGCTCTTCGCGCTCTGTGGGCGGCGTGATCGGCGTCTCGCCCGCCTGCGCTTGCTTCTACATAGATGAAATTGCAGCGTATAGGCAGATGCCGGCATGCAATAATACCTGTGCGAGCCGCCACTCGTGATACGCAGGCTCGGTCTGCGTGACATTGAGGAACGGGCAGACAACCATGACGTACGTCCTGGCGACCGTGTTGGACGTCCCGCCCTTGAGCTCTTTTTCGTTCACAGTATACTCAAAGCACTGCCCGACGAGTGATGCGTACGCGTCGTGGTCGCCAAAGTCGGTCGCCAGGAGGTTCCCGTGCACGTACTGGTAGTACTGGGCTTTTTGTTGCACGTACTGTAGGTATCGGAACTGCTGCTGGTCCTATGCATTCGATCGTACATGGGATGTTTGGCGCCAAGGATACCTCGTGGGTCGGCTTGGCGTTGGACGACTTGAAGTGCGTCTGAATCGCATCCATCTCGGCCGCTACCTCGTTGGCCATCGTCTCCCAGTGCGCCACGTCGGTTGCAAACTGGGCGCGGGCGGCGCCGGCACCGGCGACGAGAGCGGCCTTGGCGCGCACGCCCGCCGCAACGTCGGCGAGAACGGCCTCGAGGCGCTTGCGCACCGCATTTGCGTCCACGTCGCACGTGTTGGCGCAGTGCATGGATGGCTCGTCCGACCCGTCGCAGCAGTCGCAGACACCGTCGTTGACAAATGCAGACGAAATCACGTTCGCCGACGTGGCGCAGGTAAATTTGCCCGAGCCACATGCCCCAGTGAGCGACTCGTCGTCGGCGTCCGGGCAGTCGCAGTAGCCATCGTTGAGCAGCGACGCATCGAGGAGTGCCAAGCATGTCATGCCATCGTCGACCTCGATCTCGTCGGCGCCGCCAAACCAGTCATCGTCGTCGTCGGCATCATTAGCAGCATCACCCTCGTCATTGGCGCTGGCCAGTGCCGGGTGAGCGAAGAGGCAGCAGATGCAAGCCACGAGCAGCAGCAGAAGCGTCCGTCGAGTTTGCCGCATCGTCATCGTGGTTGTCTGCGATGCCACAAGCCACGCTCTGATTGGTTCGAAAATATAGCCACGCAATTGGTTGAAATGGATAACGTCTGCGCCGGCGATTGGCCTGTGCGTTCAAAAAGGTGATTGGCGGCCCTATGGATCTTGAACAGTCACGTTTCGCCGTCCACGGTCCTGTCTACACGACTCCAGTCCACAACAACACGAGCAACCACAGTTCATGCTGTTTTTGGCACTGGTACAAACGTTCCCAATGTACAATAGTGTCTGATTCTTAGTAGTCATGTAGGCTACACCGTCGGCGAACCAGCAGACAACTGCACATTGCACCAGGCGCAGCGTCGATGGCAAGACACCCAAGTCGGACACGACAGAACTAGCATCATCGCTACACCTCGCCTTTGCTTATTCTAAGCTATGGTTTGAATCATGAGGGTGCGTTCACGCTACCATCGGCTTGTTCGCATCAAGCGGCGGCGGGTGTGGCACCACACGCACATTCTGCGCACATTTCTAAGTCCAAAATACAGTTTTCATCCGCGAAAAAGGCAGTCGCATCGGGATAACGCAGTGGAGCAAGTCGTTCGAGGCCAGGTGCGAGCGCGCTGTGTACGGGTGCGACCACCGAGCACATCGCAAATATCGAATCAGGTACGAACCAAGGCAAGGCAGTTGGCGTGCTGATCGAAGCCGCATGAAGTCACACTCGCCTCTTGGGTGGTTCGTTACTGTCACCAGCCCAAGGCAACTGCACGCGTGGGCCCGGCCAAGCACGGCAATACGAAATCATGATACTCAATGCAGCCCTACCGTTCCCTAGTACATCGTACGCTGTCCGTTTGAAGAATAAACCGTTTCCTTGTCTAGATTCCAGGGGATTTGGCTGTGGGATGCGGGGGGGGCAACGACCACATGGGGGCCGTCACCCAAGGCGATGTGGCCAATCGAGCGCCGATGCTGCCTGCGACGACGCAAGCATTGGCTGGTGGCCGCTTAACGAGCTGTTGCGCGCCTATCACAGGGACTGACAGGGGCCAGCCTCAACCCTACGATAGGATTGTCATGGGTTCCTGTAGCTAGGTAGCAAAGTGAGTGCTTTTCATTTCCGAAACGGGGGTGTTTGTACCAAATCATATCTTATTTTTTGTATGTGCTAACGCTCGAAAACACCCCCTTTTCGGAATGAGACACGTGCAAAGTCGTTGACTCTGGCTGCTGGTGATTGCACAACGATGCCAATCACTTATTATTCATTTTGCTTACAAATTTCAAATCAGAATAAATCATTGTATAAAAACTCGATTCGTCATCAGCTTGGATTTGGCCCCAGCTGGGCCATTATTCGCGTGGTGCACGGCCTCTTCGCACCCGACGCTCCTGACGCCGTCGCCCACATGACGACCACCATTACCCGTTTCCTTCTCTCACGCCGGTCGTCCGCCGCCTGCCGCCCGGCGTCGCTTCGAGGCCCTCTCGATCTCTTCGCGCCTCCCCGCCACTTTCGCCCGCTCTCTTCTCGCAGTATGCCGCCGCAGCAAACCCTGTCGCCGCTGCCCATGCACCACGTGATCTCGACGCCGCCGCTCTCCGCCGCGCTCAAGAGCCCGACGGAGACGTGTCACATTGACATTGGCACGCCAAGCTTGCTCGCGTCGTCGACCGAGGTCAAGCCGTTGCCGCGCGAGGGCCTGCCGCGCTGGCCGGGCCTCCGGACGCCGACCGGGTGTCTCCGGAGCCTCGATTGGTTTGGTACCATCGTGTTTGCCACCAGCGGATCGCTCACCGCGGCCATGTGCGGCGCCGACCTCCTCGGGTCCATCATCATTGGCACCATCACGGCGGTCGGCGGCGGCACGCTCCGCGATGCGCTCGTGCTCAACAAGCAGCCGTTCTGGGTCGAAGAGTGGGAGTACCTCGTCATGAGCGCGCTTGCCGCGACGACGGCCTTTTACTTTTGGGGCGACATGCGCCCCGGCCAAGAGATCGTGCCGGGCTCGGGCCTCACGCTCAAGTCGGCGGACGGCGGCGAAGGTACGGCCATGGAATGGGGCGATGCGGTGGGTGTCGGTGCGTTCGCCGTCATTGGCGCCATGAACGGCATCCGCGCGTCGTCGCCGATGCTCGTGAGCGCGCTCTGCGGCATGATGACGTCGACCTTTGGCGGCTTGACGCGCGACACGCTCCTCGGTCGGCCGGTGCGCATTTTGCACTCATACTCGGACGTGTACGCAACCGTCGCGTTCTCGAGCGCGTGCTTGTACCTCGCGCTGCGCAAGGCCGCGCCGCGCTACCAAGGCTGCCGCATCTTTGCGGCGATTTGCCTCGCCGTCTTCCTCCGCGAACAAGCGTGGACGCACGGGTGGCGCCTTCCGTTCTGGGCCGCCAACTCGCAGCGTGTCATGATCACGACGACCGATCCGCGCGCGAATGGCACGTCGCGGGCGTAAGTTGGGGTGTTGCGATAACTTATTCGATGTCGTTGCCCTTGTGTACGTATGTACTAGTAGCGATTATTGAGCATTTCGGGATGGCGCAGACAGTACAGGCAAGAGAACAGAAATGGAAGTACTCGTGGTCGCAGAGTTTCAAAAATCGGGCGAGGTGCAACGACCAGCGCCATCCAGACCATTCCTGTCTGATGACGCGGAGGAAGAAGCTACATGTGACGAGGACGTCATCACGTAATGGTCGCACGCGTGCAGCTGGCGCCGGTGCAAAGAACGGACGGCTGGGACGCGTCGGCGTTTCAGAATGCCGCCTGTTTCAGATCTCGTCGGCAGCGCGAAAACTGTCAGAAACTTGGCTGCGAGACCAGACACGCATCTGCCCACATCGTTCGATGGAGCAAAGGAGGGCGCAAGGGCACAACGACAGCCCGAGTACCTTGGTTGAATCTGCCGCTTCGTCACGCAGCACCAGGCCACCTGATGTCGCTGCTGCTTGGTGCGCTGGACGTAGTTTATGGTATCCTTCGAGAAAAGGCGCAGTCCTTTGTGGTCCCAAACATACCTGGTGCGTTGACAAGCAGAGAGAATCATGCGTCTGAATCGCTCATCAAATGCTACCAGCTGGACGGATCGACTTTGTAGTTTCGATCAGTAAGATCAGTATTTCGTGAGCGTGCTCGCCAGTGGCCGGCTCGTGGTCCGCGTGTGCGCGCTGAGCGCTTGGTGGCTTCGTTCTCTAGTTCTTTGTTCGAGTTATCTGGGTACCCATTCAGAACACCCTCCCGTAGAAGGTCGAGGCAGACGTCAAGTTCTGGTACACGTCTCGGGTGCCGTTAACGTCGTCGGCAGTTGCTTCAACATCAAGCTCACTGCTGCGTCTTTGCGCGAAGCGAGCGTCCAGTTGGCCTGTCTCGCGTGATTGCGCAGTCGACCGAATTGCGATCTTCCTTCTCGCACCATACACCACTAATACCTGGTATCTTGATGCTTCTCTAGCGCGTTGTCCTTGCGTTGCACGCCCACTGGGTGATAAAAGTCGATTCGCGGCGGTCGAACCGATCCAACGCGCTCACCTAGGTTCGTCTTCAACAAGCACACAGTGTAGGACAGGGCAGCTGCACATCGCGAGTCGTCGAGCTGCCATGAGCCACGAGCTGTCCTCGCCTTGGACGACTGCTTGCTGCACAAAGTGCAATCTCAGAAGGCAGCACCTGCTCGGAGGTTTCTCTGCCGAGCTGACGCGGCAACCGTGGCGTTGCCACCGCGCGTCGACATAAACAGCGCGCAAGCTACTTGTGGCGCGTCGCGGACGCCGTTAGGTAATCCTCCCAGTACTGTTATATATATGCGTACAGAAGTGCCCAGTCACACGGCGCCAAAGACGCTCGTCGACACCTCCCGCCCAGCGCTTGCCCAATTTCAGATTTTGTCCTCTCTCCACAGCCCCCTCCCACACGCGTCCGGCGCACGGTCAGCACACGCCATGGCGACGACGCAATACCTCCTCGACTCGATGCCCTCGCCGTTCTACGACCCAGAACTCGCCAAGACCAAGCCGTCGCCAAAGCCGAGTCGCATCTGGCGCATTCCGCCGCTGGCCAACCCGCTACGGACCCCGAAGCGCGGCGACGACCCGATGCCAACACCCGGTCGCGCCAAGCGCAATAGCGCTGCCGTGCTGCCCGAGTCGTCGAGCCGGTCGGCCTCGGTTGTCGGCGAATATTACATTGACATGCCACCCACGCCGGCGCTCGTCGCAGTTGTGGCCGCCGTCGTGAGTCCGCGGGAAGGCCTTCCGCGCTGGCCTGGCTTTTCGACGCCGACGGGTCTTCTGCGGTGCCTGGATTGGTTTGGTACCATCGTGTTTGCTGTGAGTGGCGCGCTCACCGCGGCCATGTGCGGCGCCAACCTCCTCGGGAGTCTCCTCATTGGCACAATCACGGCCATCGGCGGCGGTACGCTCCGTGACTCGATCGTGCTCTGCAAGCCCCCGTTCTGGGTCGAAGAGGCCGAGTACCTCCTGCTGAGTATCATTCCCGCCGGCATTGCGTTCTTCCTCTGGGGCGCGCTGGCTCCCGGCACGGAGATCCTACCTGGAATCACGCTCAAGGCCGTCGATGGCGGCGAAGGCACGGCCATGCAGTGGGGTGACGCGATCGGCGTCGGCGCGTTTGCCGTCATTGGTGTCATGAACGGCATCCGTGCCGACGCGCCCTTTCTGGTCTGCGCGCTCTGTGGCATGATGACGTCGACCTTTGGCGGCATGGTTCGCGACGGCCTTCTCCAGCACCCCGTGCGCATCATGCACTCGTATGCGGATGCGTATGCGTCGATAGCGCTAGCGTCGGCGTGCGTCTACCTCTGGCTCCGGAAGGTTGCGCCGGCGCGCCAAGGCCTTCGCATCGCGATCGCAGTCACCTTGGCCATTCTTCTGCGAGAACAAGCGTGGACGCACGGGTGGCGGCTGCCCATGTGGGCGACCAACTCGCAAAATGTGATTGTCGTCGAGGCTGACCCGCGCCTCGCGCTGTAGACGTCCTCGTTGTTTTTGCGTTTATAACACGTGTGTATATCAATAGAAAATAAAAAAGCGTGCGTACTGTGAGATGTGGACAATAATGTCAAGCACCAAGGATCGGCGCGTAGGGCGACTCGGCAAGCGAAGGCACCACGGCGCGGCGAGCCAAGTGCCGGATATACCATCGCGTGATAGTAGCGGCG
>NW_008246091.1:419473-491770 GCF_000281045.1 Saprolegnia diclina VS20 | reverse complement strand
GCCGAGGAAGTGAAAGCTGGACTGGACCGCCACAGCTTTCAACGCAACACGGTACACAGAATCGCCGCACCGCGGGAGGACATGAGCGGGTTGCCGTAGTGGGACAAGTGCAGCAGCTCGGCTTGGTTGCTTGTATTAGGCCGCGGAGACGTCGCGATGTTCTGTCGTAACATTGTTACGATGTTGTTGTAATACTATTGTCGCGACCGCTGTTACGACACTGTCGCGACGTTGTTGTGACGTTGTTGGAACATTATTGTCGCGACGTTGTTGAAATATGAGTTGTTAACATGCAATTATATTGTGAAGGTGGTGGACTTCCTAATGCGACGCATGAGGTTTGGCCGGTACGTCAAGCTGAGGGCGCTTGGTCGGGGCTCAGGATTGAGTGGAGAATGAGGTAGCGGGCACACCAAGGATCGGCGCGGCGGGCATGGCGGCAAGCGAAGGCTCCACGGCGCGGCGAGCCGCGTGCCGGATTTGCGCGTGATCGCGAGCGCAGCAGCGGGAAGGGGCTTCGACGTCTATGCGCAGCGACGTGCTGCTGCTCGTTCCACCGGCGCACGGAACAAGCGGCTTTTTAGATGGTGGCCCAAGACGCTGCACGTGTTTCTGTCTCGTGGCCGAGCGACCGTCGACGGCGGCGCGCTCGGCGGCCTACTGATTGCCTTGGCGAAGCTGCTACTGGCCGACTCGCTCGCAGCTGTGACCGCCACGTTGGGCGCTTGGCCGGTCGATCTTGCAACTTCAACACGCGTCCGGATTGCATCCGGATAAGAAAGAGCGAGGGGCTTGGCATTGCATTTTACGTGGTCATCGGCCGAGCAAGAAGCAAGATCATGTTCCGCGAGCCGCAGAAGGGCGATTGGGCCGACGCATCGGACGAAGAGGGCGACGACGGCCTCCTGCGCACGACGCCGGCGCCTGCCACGCGCGCCCCGGCAGCAGCGACCAACTATTGGGCGTCGCGCGCGCAGGCGACGACGACGCCGGCGCAAGAGCAAAAAGCCGAGCCGCACCAGCAACAAGACGCCCGCGCGCCGCGCCAAGAGGCCGGGCGCTTTGATCGCCAGGGCAGTGACCGTGGAAGCGATCGCGGCTTTGACCGCAACAGCAGCGACCGGGGATACAACCGTGGCAACGACCGGGGCTACGACCGCAGTGACCGCGGCGGTGACCGCGGCTACGGCGGCGATCGTGGCTACGACCGTGGCGGTGACCGCGGCTACGACCGTGGCGGTGACCGTGGCTACGATCGTGGCTTTGACCGTGGCGGCGACCGCAACCTTGATCGTGGCAGCGACCGGTACGGCAGCCGCGCAGACAGCGACAGCCGCTCGTTCCGACGGGCGCCGGCCGCGCCTCGCTACGAAGGCATTGTCATGACGCTCAAGGAAGACGGCGGGTTTGGCTTTCTCCACTCGCTCGACCTCGACCAAGACGTCTTCTTCCACGAGAGCGAGGTGCCCTCGCGCCCTGCGACCGACGACGCCGCCGCGTCCCTTCCGCACGTCCAGGTACGATACATCGCATGCATCTCTTCCACTCGCGCGCTCATGCAGCACATCGTAGGTCGGCGACGAGCTCTCGTTTGAGTTGACCATCAACCGCCGCAACGGCAAGGAGAGCGCTACGCACATGACGCGGCTGCCCAAGGGCACGATCGTGACCGAAGACATTGGCGACATCGTTGAAACCGGGGTCGTGACCAAAGGTACCTTGCCGCCCAAGCACGCCAAGGGCCGGCTTGGCGACCGCCCGACGCCCGAAGTCATGGGTACGATCGAGCTCACGCCGGTGGCGACCGAGGCGACGGACGACGCCCCCAAGCCGCTCAAGCGCCACTACGTCCGCTTCAACCTCGACTCGGTCGCGGCCGACGACGGCAAGAAGGTGATTCCGCGTGTCGGTGACGACGTGGCGTTCCGCGTGGCCGTGCACAAGCAGCTCGGCACGAAGCGCGCAGTGGACCTCCACGTCACGTGCTCGGCGAGCAAGAAGCGGGCGGCGGCCATCGACGCGGCGCTCGTCGACCTTGAGCGCGAGACCGGCATCGTCTCGTCGATCAAAGGCTCATCGGGCTACATCAAGTGCCTCTCGCGCCTCCAAGATGCCTTCTTCGCGTACGACCACAAGAGCATGGGCGCTACCATCAAGGAGAAGACGGAGGTCTCGTTCTTCATCTTGCCCGAGCACCTCCAGGCCGAAGACCGTGGCAACGCCAAGGTGACTGCGCTCAAGCTCGAGGCGCTGCCGGAAGGCTCGGTGCTCTTTGAAGAAATCATGGCGTCCAGCGTGCACGGCAAGATCGTGGTCAAGCCCACCGAGCCATCTCGGCAGTTTGCCAAGGCCAAGCCCTCGGCGCGTGGCAAGATCGCTGTGACCGACGCCGAGACGCCGGCCGAGTACGCTGTCGACGGCTCGGAGTTTGACGCCAACTACACCCCGAAAGAAGGCGACGAAGTGCTCTTTGACGTGCTGCACGACCTCCGCCGCGGCGAGAAGATCGCCGTCAACGTCCGCAGCGTGCTCCTGAACCCAATCGGGCGGGAATGCGGCGTCGTGACGGCCATGAAGGACGACTTTGGCTTCCTCAAGTCTGTATTTTTTTCATTTTTTCATCATTTTTGATGGACAAGTTGTCCTTAGGTGCGTGGACCGACCGGGCGACGCGTACTTCCGCTTCTCGGACGTGCTGCAGTCGACGTACCACCTCACGCTGCGCATGCACGCTGAAGTATCGTTCGATGTGATCGAGCCCACCAAGGCGAAGGACGGTATCCGCGCGACCCGGATCCAGCTGCTGCCAAAAAATACGATCCAGTGGGAGACGCCGCTCGACGACAACATCGCCAATGCAGTCATCCTCGCGGTGCCCGGTCGTCCGGCGTTCAAGGACCACAGCGGCGACAAGCCGTCAGGAGAAGCCAAGTACGGCAAGCTCTCGTACACGGCCGTGAGCTGCCCGTTGGCCGCGTACCCGGAGCTCAAGGCCGCGGTGCTTGCTGGCCTTGACCAGTCGGTGAGTGACGTCGACCAAAGCGTGACGCTCAAGCAGCTCCACGCGTCGCAACGCCTTGCGCTCGCAGCGTTTGCTGCCTACTTTGGGCTGGCATACGCTGAAGAGCGCAACACGGCGACGCTGACGCAGGCCCGTGACGCGGCCCGCGTCAGTGACTGGGCGATCACGACGCCGTGCGAGCGCACGGTCGTGTTTGCCAACGACGCCCACAAGGACGTGCGGTACGAGCCGAGCGTCGGCGACACTGTGCGCTGCAACGTCGTTGCGACCAAGAAGGGCGGCCACCTTGTGCTCGCCAAGGACCTCGTGCTGCTGCACTCGGACGCGCCGCTCTCGCAGGGCTGGGTCACGGCCATCAAGGCGGACGGACAGTACGGCTTTCTCGAGCCGACGACGTCGTCCGACTCTGTATTTTTCCACTTCCGCGATGTCGGCGAGAAGGCCAAGATCAAGGTCGGCGACGAAGTCGAGTACGTGCTCAAGCCGGCCGCCGACAAGAAGACAAAGGCCACGCAGATCCGCGTGCTGCCTCCGGGGTCGCTCCCGCCCAAGCAGGTCGTGGCGTACGAGGCGGTCGTCGAGCGCGTGAGCTTGCGCCCCAAGGCGCGCGATGTGAAAAAATCGACGGCCGGCAAGCTGCGCGTCGTGCCCGAGGCCGAGGTTGCGGCCGCGACGGACGACGAAGAGGCGCCGACGCTCTTGCTCTCGTTTCACTTGGAAGATCAGGTCGACAAGCATGTGGTGCTGCGTGCTGGCGACCGCGTGCGCTGCGTCGTCAAGGGCTCGGGCAAGGCCGCGACCGAGGTGGCCCTTGTCGCGTCCAACGCCAAGACGGGCGTCGTGTCGGCCGTCGACGAGTCGGGCGCCGGCTCGATCCAAGTCGACGGTGACGAGACGCCCGCAGCGTTTGTGAGCAAGCAGGTGCTGGGCAGCAGCGGCCGCTTCCTCAGCGTCGGGGACAAGGTCGAGTTTTCGACCAACCACATTGGTGACGCGCTGCACGCGACAAGCATTGTCCGCCTCGAGGTATGTACAATATTGTCGATCGCCATCTGATGTCACAAACACGGGATGCAGAGCGCAGCGCCCGATCGCAAGGTGACAGTCAACTCGAGCCTGCGCCGACAGCTCAAGGAGGCGACGGCCCGGACCGCCAAGGGCCCGGACGGCACGAAAGGCTTTGCGTCCGGGTGGCGGTCGCAAGTCGAGGAAGATCAAGTGTATACCTAGTCGTCGCAGCGCACATGTCTCAGGAATAAGTTTAAAATAGTTTTTTCTGTCGCAATAAACCGCATCAAATGCAGCTGCCAGCGCTCTTGCACTTGGTCGGCCACGCCGACTGGCCGCGGCTGCTCGCCGCGCTCACCGAGCTGCCGACGCCGTCGCCGCTGCGCTGTGACGGGAGCGGCTTGACACTGCTCCACTGGGCCTGTCTCGACCGCGATGTGCCCGCGTACATTATTGTCACGATGCTCAACGTCTTCCCGGACGCGGCGGCCGTCGCCACGCCGAGCGGCGACACGCCCTTGGCGCTCGCGACACGGCGAATGTGCCGGCAGCACGTTCTGAACGTGCTTGTTGCGGCATGTCCCGAGGAGACCAAGTCGACAACGACCACGGTGCATCGGTGTCGGTCGCTCCCGCCGCGGTGGCTAGAAGACGTCAAGTGCGGTCTCTGTTTTGCAGCGTTTACGCCGGCGCGCCGGCGGCACCACTGCCGCAACTGCGGGCTCAGCGTCTGTGCGACCCACAGCCAGCACAAGGCGTGCCTCGCGACTCCAGCGACGGCACCACAGCGTCTCTGTGACGTGTGCGCGTCAACGCTAGCGCAATTCGCCGACCTCGTCGACAACCAAGAGACTATGTAAACTCACTTTGAATTCATATGTTAGTTATGGTCGTGGTACGTGCATTTAGAGTCGCGTGGACCAACGAGGGGTAGGGTTACTTTCGGTTTACTCGAGTCGATCGGCCATCGAACAGCCCACCTCGTCCTGCAAGGAATAGCCTATATGTGCCAAGCGTCATAGCTCTACTGAGAAGGATGGCGGCTGCCCAAAGCCATGTACGAATCATTTAACGCTAGTCGGGACATCCGTACGTCGTCTCTCCGCGACACATGGTCTAGTATAACGAAAGACAATATTTGAACACCAAGGTACCGACGAAAAAAATTGAAAATAATTAAGACTACCGTGGGACACGCGACTTAGGACGTGGTCGACGACGCCGACGCTTCGCCAAAGAGATCGTAGTTGTCTTCGGCCGCCATTGGCGACGACGCAAACGTGGCGAGGAAGACCCGCGCGGCCTCCATGCGCGCAAGGACGCGGTCCTGAATGCTATCGAGCTCGACAAGGTGCTTCTGGCTCGGCGGCGGCGGCGGCGTCGACTGCCGCGAGGCAAAGGTCGTCGACTTGAGGTGGGCCTTGAGCATGCCGAGGTCCATGAGCCCGGCTTTGGTCGAGAAGGACATGATGTCGACGCCGATGGTTTGCCGCAGGAACGTGGCCAGAATGCTGTGGAGTTCCTGGATGTACCCGACGCTGTCGGCGGGGATGACTGCCACACTCGCGTGATTACTGCGAGCGTTTGTGTGAAGCACGATCGCCTTGGACGACGGTGGCGGCATGGGCGCGCTGGCAAACTGGTTGAGCTGCTGCTCGAGCTGGAAGATGATGCGCGCTTGGTCGGCCATCTTGGCGTCGTGGTCGGCGCGCTCGGTCTGCAGACACTTGCTGAGCGACGTGACCTTGGCGTTGGCGATCTTGAGCTGCCACGCCATGGCTTCGTTGGCTTCCCGGTTCGCGTTGAGCTGGTCCAAGCTCTCCATGTCCAGGTCCGTTTGGCACGAGATCTCGTGCGTCGGCGGCGCTTGCGTCGCAATGGCGAGCGCGCGCTCGAGGTCCTGGATGCGGTGGTGCTGCACCGTCATGTCGTGGCGATTCGACGACACCTTGGCCGTCACCTTGCGCAGCAGCTGCGTTAAGAACTCGTTTTGCTTGGCGAGCCGAGCGATCGTCTCGAGATCCGCCGCCGCCATCGGGTCCAAATGGTTGTTGTCCATCACCAAGGCGGCAAAGTCGTCCATGGCGTGGACGCGGGTCGCAGCGGTCGAGTCGAACGACGCCGCCGACGACGACTCGGACGTCGTGCTCACTACAGTAGACAATAATGTCATCCTTGGTGGCTTTGTGAGTGGTCGAGGAACGTACTGGCGGGCGAGAGTGGCATGTCGTCACCCATAGAACCCTTGCCATTATCGTCGGCCTTGAGTTTGCGCGCCCAGAAAGCCGACGGCAGCTTGGAGAAGAGACCAGACGGCGTCACAGGCTATGGCGCGTGCAGTGAGTTAGCTGCTGGCGTCAAGGCCGTCGTACCTCGGTCATCGTCGTCGTCGTGGGCTCTTCGCGGCGCTGCATCACTTTCACCAGACGAGAAATGAAATCCCGATAGCAGCAGGCGCTACGGGACACGAGCGCCAGCTGGCCACCATCGTCCCAGCGCCAAGATGGTCATCAACCGCAACCGACCTTCAAGTCCAATGCAGCCAATCACACCGCGGGAAACGTGAAACGGCACGATGATTGGCACATTTTAACCAATCGTATTGCAGTGAATGGTAGAGATTAGGGCAGAGGCCTCTCAACCCTCAAAATTTACCGGCCGATCCAGCATGGCGGAGCTCCAAGAGCGCGTCGAGGAGCGCGCGCCGACAGTCCTCTGGCGACACTTCGAGCGCGAGTTCGAGTCCGCTTAGCACCTGCTGCTGGATGTTATCGCTACGCAAAAGCGTAATCTCTGTCTCGTCCAAGGCGGTGCACCCGACAGCGCGCAGGTCCGAGACCGACACGCCGTCGACGTCGTCCCCTTTTTTCGATCGGAAGGCGAACGCGCTATGTACCGCGTCATATACACTGGCGCGGAGTCCGTCGAACTGCGCGAGAAGAGCCGCTAGGTTGGCCGCGTCTACCACCATTCGGACTTACACATCGTCGAGGGTGGCGTTGTACCGGTCGAGTGGCTCTGCAGCTGCGCGCGCAGCTGGTCGAGTTGCCTCGTGCACGTCGCAAGCATGTCCTTCTGCGCCGCGTCTTTGGCCTTGAAGCCGTCCAGAATGCTCTGCTTCTGCTGCAGGCGTCGCTTGCACTCGCGAAGCTGCGCCTGGATACCGCTTGTCGCGTCGTCTCCGCCCGTGTCTTTATCGTCGTCCTCGTCTTGTCGGTGTTGTGACGACATCTTGTCACGTAGCGCCATCTGGAGGCGTCCGCACCGACTCGAAAGAACGTGGTTGTGGGCTTGCGCCTTTTGCAGTACGTCGTTGGTGGCGGCGGCGTCCTTCGTGCGCACCGCAAGCTGCTCTTGAAGCTACCATACAACCGGTGCACTACTCGATTCAACAAGACACGTCGTACGTGCTTGATGAGCGCGGTTTTGGCGGCCGTTGGCGCCTGGTTCGAGGCCGGGGGTGGGCGGGCGACGTCGTGTTGATGCTTTGCCTTTTCCGCTGCGCTTTTGTAGAACGTGACGAGCTCCGACTTGCGCTGCGCGCTGTCGCGAAGCTTGGCATTCTCTTCCCGCAGCCGTGAGACCATATGATTCAGCTCGGCCTTTTCTCGCTGCAGCGCTGTCGTCTTGGACTTGGCCGTCTCGGCGGCCGCCTTGAGCGTCTCGACCTCGGCTTTGGCCGTCGCTGCCTTCTTGCGCAAGGCGCTGTTGGCTGCTTTGCTGGCGTCGAGCGCACTGCTGTTGGCCGCCTGTTGATGCAGCTGGTCCTACATGGCCACCTTATCGTGGTGGTGGCGGCACATTGGAAGGTACCTGCAGCGCCTGTAGGGCCAGCTCTCTACTGTGCAGCGTTTGACGCCATGTCGCCGCTTGGCGCTGCCACGAGCAGACGTGCGCCCTGTCGGGTCCCAGCACCTCCTTGGGGGGATCTAACCTTGCGAAGTTTATGAAAGCATTCGAATGGCGGTCGCCTCGTACACTGCGGCGCGGGCGACGGCTGCGCCAGCAACTGTGGGACCAAGGCTGCCCAGTCGACGGACGCGTCGCGCGAGGACAGGGCCTGGGCGAGCGCAGTCGAGAGGCTTCGGACGCGCGCCTGGAGCTCGGCTTGGACGTGCTCGTACGCGTCGCTCAGCGCACTCCACTCGACCGCTTGCGTTGCATACACCTCTGCATCCGCCCGCAGCTCCCGCGCCGCTGCCATCTCGAGCGCCACGTCGGCTTGTAGCTCGACAATCTTGTCGTTGGCGGCCGCCAGCGTAGTCTGCAGTGTGTACTTGGCGGTCCGGTCGCCATGTGCCACGTCGATCCACGGGCGCAGTTGCATCTGGTTGAACGCATCGAGGCTGTTGAGCGCCGTGCCGGTCTCGGCCTCGGCCGCCTGGACGAGCTGCGTCGCTTGGTGAATGATCTCGAGCTTGGCACGCTCGGCGTCCTCGCACTGCGCACGCGATGCGACAAGCTGCGCTTCCACGTCCGCCAGCGTCATGCGTAGCGCATTCTCACGGTGTTGGTGAAGCTTGGCTGCCTAGATCATGACGGTAACTTGTTGATCGCAAAGGAGGACGCACTATGATGACATCGGCGCGGACGTTCTGCAGCTCCTCGGTGCGCGTTTTTAGCTCTGTGGTGTAGCGCGCGACCGACTCTCGAAGTCGGTCGAGCTCGGCCTCAACTTCGGCCGTTGGGCGTGACGTGGCATCGTCACAGCGCAGTGATACTGTCAATAGATCGTCTGGTGCAGGGTGCACGTACGAGGAACGCGCCTTGCGCGCGCCAGGTGCAGCGAGCTGCGAAAGAAGCGCAGCGGCGCGGAGACCCCGCAACTCGTCGGTCGCTTGCTGCAGCTGCGTCGCGCAGTCGCAGCACGTAGCCTCCGTCGCAACAAAGCGATCGCGTTGGTGGCCGGCTGTTTGCACGGCGACCTACGCACCATGAGCGAGCGTGGTGGTCGTAAAAGGAGCACAAGGCGGTGGTCATACCTCACGGCAAGACGGCCGCGAGAAGCGCTGGATGAGCTCGCAGTTGGCTTGGAACATGCTGTGGAGGCGCTGGTGCAAGAGCGAGTCCGTGGTCTCGCCTCGCTGCAGCCGCTGCTCGAGCGCCATGGCTTGCCGCGTGTCTGGTGCGATCTGGCGTGGCTGCAGCGCCAGGTCCGTCTTGGTGCGCAGATCCTGAAGCTGCGCCTCAAACGCGAGCAGCTGCGTGTTGAAGGCCGCGCTGTAGTCCAAGCCGCCCTGCGCGAGCTCGAGGTCCCAGCGCATGGCGTCGACCTTCTCCTCGAGGCGCGCCTTGGCGTCGGTGAGCGCGTGGATCTCGCGGTCCTTCCTCTGCAAAAGCTCCAACACCTCTCGGCTCTCGTCGTCGTCCATCGCAAGATACGCAATCCAAGCTACGTAGTCTACAGCCACGCCATTTTCCGCCTCCCGCAGGATGAAGAAGGTTGATTTCAGACATGAAATCTGCGTGGGTATAGACTGAGAAACGTCCAGCACAGTTTTCTGGCGCGTCCAGAAAGGTGCCAAGGCTTGTTTCAATATAGCCGTGGCTAAAAGAACCCAGCATTTCCATCTTGCCCACCCCAGGACCATAGTTCATGCCTCGCCGTCACCTCGTGTCAATGATATTACTATGACAACCTTGGTTTACTGCAGCGACTCCACCGCCCAAACTCTTGTCTTGTGGGCGCCCTTGGCCGCCAAACAATCTTTTCACTTTCGACAGCAGCGATCGTCGACACTGCATCGACCTGACCTCACCATACTCGCAGCACACATTGTATGTACATGGTTGAGTCGTCTTCGGGTCTTAGGCTGAATAATAGTAGGCTGCGGACATGGCGGCGCAGTTGAAGTTGACGCCAAGGACGATCGAGAGCACGAGACTGGCGACGTACAAGCCGCCGACGGCGACGACCGGGTACAGGAATCGCTCCGTGTTGTGGAGGAACGGGAGCGCTAAACGCACGCAACATGAGCGTCAACCTCACGGTAGAGAGTACCCATGTAGCCGAGGAACGTGATGTAGAAGTAGCTGCCGCACGCCAGCGCGTACAGCGTGTTGGCCATCAGAAGCGACACAAAGGTATCTGCCACGAGAAGCGGGACGAGCAAAAACTAGAAAATACAAAAAATGTTGGCGACGTCCGGGGATCGAAGTGGCGTCGCACCTGCACGACGTGGACGAGGAGGAAGAGCACGAAGAACCCGTTGCAGTGGATGTCAAAGGCGTACTGCCACTCGACCGACTGCTCGACGAAGAACGTGTCGCTTGCAATGCCCGGCGGCGAGAGGCGCAGGAAGGTGTTGGCGACCCACCAGCTGGCCGTCGAGAGAAGCACGCCGAGGACGAGCCACTCGACAATGACATCGCAGATGAGGAGGAACCCGAGCGACGACGTCTTCTCAAAGGCCACGGTCCACGCCAGCGACGCGACAAACAGAAAGAGCACCTACGCGCAGTGTCAGCCAGAGCCTACGAAGCAAAGGAGAGACTTGGATGACAGCGAACGCTGGGTCGTCGCGCGCCCAGCGGTTCTTGGTCTGCTTGCGGTAGTACGCGCTCTTGTAGACCTTGGAGGGCGCAATGCACAGCGTCACCATTTGGTAGTACGTCGCCTCGAGGTCCATTTGGCGGTAGTCGACCATGCGGGCAAAGTACTCGGGCACAGCCGACGAGCAGTTGCGGAAGAGCGGCAACGTACCGCTGGCGCCGCGGGCCGGTCGCGTCGGGAAGGCCGAGCCGCGCTTCGCAGACGGCGTCGACGTCGACTCGCGGGCGTGGGTCGCATGCATGGGCAGGGCGTCCATCATCGTTGCCGGCGCGTGGTTTGCCGACACGAAGCGAAGATGGCGAGTATCAAGTCTGACAGGCCGCGCGTCTAAAGCCTGTGAAAGTTTATACTCAGTTGCACCTAGCCCTTGACCAAAGACCAACAATGCACACTATGTACTACATCTTCATATTACTACTTGGTGGTTTTGTGTGGCATCAATGTGGCTTCACAGATACAAGGCGCTACCCTTACGCAGCGCTAAAGCACGGCGCGACCACGAGCATGCGTCGCTTGACCTTCCAGAACGCCTTGGCGCACTCGGGCGCCTTGCGCTTTGGCTTGGCAAACTTGAGGTGTTCGTGGCGGAGCGCCTCCTGCTTGGCGCGGGCTTCGTCGAGGAGGTCTTTGGCCTTTTGTCGGAGCCGGCTGCGGTGCTCGGCCTCGCGCAGCGCCTCTTCGGTCGCAAGCGTCGCGGTGCGCCGACGCTTCTCAGACCGCGCGGCCTCTTCGTCCTTCTTGGCCTTCTTGCGCTTCTTCTCTTCAATCTTGCGCTCGCTTTTCGTCATCTTCTCCATGCTCAGAAGGGATGCGCGGGCCTCCTTCGCAGCTTTGGCCGCGACGCTGGCCTGCAGTGACCGCTCGTGCTCGGACCGCTCTTCCTGCGCCGCTTCGTCGATCTTTTGCTGCTCGAGCTTGGCCTGGTACGTGCGGAGACGGTCGGCTTCCGCCGCGGCCTCGGCGGCTTCGTTGGCCGCGCGGTTCTGCGCCGCAAGCAGCTGCGCTTCCTTGTGCAAGAGTACGCTGCGCTTCGACCGCTCGATAATGTCGATCGTCACGTCGCCCCACTGGTCCATGGCCACGTGCAGCATCTTCTCGCCGGCCGAGTAGACCGTCGGTCCTTCCTTGCCCTTCTCGGCAATGTTGTACAGCAGTGCGTTCTCAAATGTGAGGCGAATGTCAGCGATAAACTCGCCATACGTCTTGTACGTGAGCGACGTCAGCTTCTCCGAGACGGTCTTGAGGTCCATCGGCTTGGTGATGATCTCAAAGTACTTTGGCGGCAGACCCGGGAAGAGCTTCTCGACCGGCTCGACAAACGGCCATGCGTACTTCTGGTACTTTTGACTCAAAAGGACGCGGAGCACTTTCGAGCACTCTTTGTTGGGCTTGCTCTCGGTGAAGCGCAGCGTCTGGACGCCCAGAAACCGCTCGTTGCGGCGCTCAAGACGCAACTCGGCGTCGAGGAGCTTGTGCTCCATGCACATCGAGTCAAAGAACCAGCGCAAGTGCGCCGCCATTTCCCGCACACGGATCGACGACGAGTCACTCCCGACGTTGAACGCCTCGGCGTTCGCAAACACGAGGTGCCCGAGCCGGACAAACTCGGCCGCCGACGGCAGCTGGTGCGCGAGGAGCCGCTGCCGCATCGTCCCCAGATCCATGGGCTCAGTGACCACGCGCTCGTAGGACGCCGCGAGGTCCGGGAAGATGCGCAGCAACGGCACGTCAAAGTGCATCAAGTGCACGCTCTCAATCTTGCTCAATCGCGACAAGATGCGCTCGCACGACGTTTCCCACGGCGACAAGTCGAGCTTGACCTTGGACTTGGACGACGACGACGAGGCTTTCGAGGCCGACGACCCGCCTTTCCGAGACGCCTTCTCGGGTACGACAACCGGGATCGGGGCCGCGACCGTGACCGCGACGACCGGCGGCGGCGCACTGCTGCTCGATGCCTCGGACCGCGGTTTGTCCTTCTTGTCCTTCTTTTTGTCCTTTTTGTCCTTTTTCTTCTTCTTTTCCTTCTTGTCCTTCTTGTCCTTCTTCTTCTTCTTCTCACCACTGTCACTGTGGCTCTCGAGCGCGGTTGACGCTAACGTCACGGGCGTCACGTCGTCCGCCATTGGCTTGGTGCTGCGCGGCTTGGCACTGGTCGTCGCCGTCGGTGGTGGCGGGAAGCTTGAGGAGACTGTGGCCGCAACCAGCGGCTCGCCGCGCTCCTATCGACGTACATATGAGATCGAGAGGAAGTGTGGAGACTTGGGTACCATGGCAGCATAAAGCGACACAAAGTAGTCGCGCAGACTGTTGGCCATGGTCCGAATGTCGGCGCCTTCGACCGGATCGCTGTTGTACTTCATGCAGTTGGAGAAGATCAAGTGCACGTCGGCTGCAAACTCGGACACGTGGCTGTACCGGTTGCTCTTGAGCTTGCGCTAAGTTCATATCGTTCGTTGTGTCGAGTGATGTCACTGAACAAAGCCGTACCTCGATTTTTGCAAAGTCCATTGGCTCGGGCACGATCGCGAGGTAGTCGGGGTACTTGGTGACGTCGACAGCGACAAGGAACGGGCCCGCCGTGAGGATCTCGCCCATGAGCCCGCGCATCGTGTGTTTCCGGATGAGCTGCAGGATGTTGAGGCACGTGTCCTTCTCCTGAAACGCCCGGCGGCCTTTGCTGTCGCCCGATGCCGACGACGACGACGCGGCCGGCTTCTACATTCCGTCGATGAGCGGACTACATCTCCATGAACGTGAGATGTGCGTACCGAAGACGATGGGACGGCTGGCGGTGCCGATGCTTCGTGGCTGTGACTGTGGTGGTGCTTGCTGCTCTTGCGGTCTTCGAGCAGCGCGGGCCCAAACGCGGCCGTGACCTTGCTCTTGAAGAGACTGAGGAGCGTCTTGCCGTCGCTGTAGTACTGCTTCCCGTCCGGGTTGTTTTTCCAGTACTTGATGCAGTTCTCAAAGACACGGCGGAGGTCCGAGACGAACGGCGCGAGCTCCTTGTACTCGCCCAAATGCAGACGCGCCTGTCATAGGACGTCAGATGCCATGACGGACACGGACAACAGCAACGTACCGAGACAGTGCCAATGTCCATGGGCTTTTTCACAATCTTGAAATACTCGAACGGGATTTGGTCTTCCGACTCGAAATAGGTCTAGGGTAGAGAAATATAAAGTTTCTACTTTTGCTATCGGGGAAGGCGTACGTGAATCGGGTACTTAAACCACTGCGCCGACTCGAGGCCTTGCTTGGTGCGATGCGCGAGGATGTCGTGGAGGATCTGGTGGCACTTCCACCGGTCGACGTCGGCGAGTCCGGGCCACGTATTCCGCGACTGGCCAAACGACTGCAGCATGAGCGACTCGAAAGCCTGGAGGAGCTTCACAGCGTGGTCGCGGATCGGGCCGCTCAAGATCACATCGGCGTTGTACACGAGGCAGTTGGAGAAGATGAGGCGCATGTCGTAGGCAAAGGCCACAAGCGACGCGTACGAGCCGGTGCTGAGCTTTTGCTGGACGCCAAAGAGGTGCATGCGATGGGGCACCTTGATCTTGTAGTCGACGTACAGCGTCAAGTCGACCGGGTTGAAGAACGGCGTGGCGAGCGACATGCCGCCGTCCTTGTACTTCATGATTTTCTGGACGATCGCCTGGCACTTGGCCACGTCGTCGTCGTCGAGGCGCGCCGCGGTCGCAGGTGGCGGCGACGGAGCGGCAACAGGTGCGGGCGTTGGTGCGGAAGGCGGCGTTGGCTCGGGCGACGACGACGGCGCCCGCGCAATATGGGGCGAGAGCCGTTCGTTGAAAAGGCGCTCAAAGTCCTGGCGACGCGGGGCATGATGCAACGCGTTCTTACACTCGAGATGATCATACCTGCAGCAGCTTTTGCGTCGTATGGTACAGAATCGCATCGTACGACGGCGACTGCTGGTCTTTCCAGTAGTTTTGCAGCGCGAGCACGTTGTGGAAGACGACGCGGACGTCTTTGGCGAATTTCTCGCACGTCTTGAAGCGGCAGCGCGACGGCTTCGTGCCAAGGAGTGACTGCACCTTCTCGAGGCCCATGCTCTTCTTGAGCAGCTTCGAACGCAGCTCGGACGGGGCGTGCTGGATGTCGGCGAACGCGCCTTCGAGCAGCGCCGTCTTGGCCGCCGATGAGAGCGTCGCCTTGCGCAGCGCCTCGTGCTGGAGGAGCGACGAGAGCACGTGCATGCACTCGTCATGCGCAGCCTGGCTGATGCGCTCCTTCTCCTTCGCGGACGGGGACGTGGCCGTGCTGCTCATCTCCGCCCCTGGACTGATTCCCATCCAGAAAAAGACCAAGTGAGCGGTGCAAGACGCGACAGAAATATACGACGCACTCCGGGTTTGGTCCGGCTTTGATGTGCGAACTTCGGATTATAACTTCGAACTTCGATATCGTGGTGTTGGCGCCTTTTTCATGTCGCTGCTGGTGCTGACGCTCAGCGATCAAGCAGTGGGAGTCAACCGCAAGCGCTGACCCAAGACAGATGTCGCCCCAAGCTGGTTCCTACGATAGTGCTAGAACCCGTCACGGCAAACAAAGTGATGCAAGGGCCAGCAAAAATGATATTTCCCTTGGTGATTTCGTCGCCCAGGCGCGACAGCATCGACTTGGAGGGTCGATGAATGCATCGAGCTGCGGTTTTACCCTATTCTGCTGGCTGGCCACACCTGCAAGCCAGCCAGGGCGCTTGAAGAAGTGCTATTTAACGAAAATGGCTCGCGTTTGAGTGGGATTCTTGCGCAAGAGATAAAACCCAGGGTATACGAGTGCTTTCGTGGCCGTTAGCTTTGTGCAACCAAAGTGGTTTAAGATAGCATGATGCAGCCGCCTGTCATCAACTTGGACCGCCAGCTGCGACCGAACCCATACGAACGCCACGTTCGACAGATAGGCGTTCGGTGAGCTGGTTCATTTCGTTTGCGATGAATGGGCGCCAAACCATCTTCAGAAGGAGCTCCTCTCGAGACGCTGGGTGTGCGTGGTGCGCCAAAAGTCGTATTTTGTGACGGGCGTTCCGTCATTTCGTTTTCAACAAAAACCGTTTTCACCTGGACGCCATCATCATGTGGGGGCTGCGGCGCGAACGACGCATCATTTGACCAAGTTTCTCGTAGGGCGTCGCGTCGTCGCAACATGTTTACGGGGGAAACGCTGGACGAGGTGAGCGAGAAGCACAACCTCAAGCTCGACTATGCAGCGATGCTCCAAGTGCAGGTACACCCCAATCGTACAAAGTAGTCGTCGAATGCGACGGTAGATTCGCGAGCAAAACGAAAAGAAGGAGCAGCTTAAACACCAAAAGCAAGAGGAGCAGCGCCGAGAACGTGAAGAAATGGTGCCTTCGCTCTGACCTTTCTTCTCTGACATTTATGGCGTAGGACCGCATGCACAGCGGCAAGCCCAGTGCAAAGAACAGTGCGCCGCCACCTCCCAACGACCCGCCCCGCCGTGCACTGTCCCCTGAAAAGAGACAACAAACGCAGCACACAATGTCCTTTGGACTATGGACGATACATACCGTCTAAACATCGCTGTAGGAATGCGCCGGGACCCGTGCCAGCGCCAAGTCAACCAGGTACGTTATAGCGCCAAATCAAGGCCACATGCTCAACATATTTTACTCGATAGTGATGCATGCACCGTCCCCCCCTCGACCCATGTATCCCGAACAGCCGTCGCCGGTGCGAGAGCACGAACACGATTGCTGAGCTCACACACCTGCTATAGATGCAGGCGAGTCCGGCGTACCGACCCAGCTTTACGCTACCGTCTGTCTTTGGATCCGCGCTACCAGCTGCGGCGTCCATCTTTCCGTCGCGCAATAGTACCGGTGGTCCTTCTCAGGAAATCGACGCGGTGCAGCGGCTCCGCCACGAGGTGCAGCACGCTGTGTCCCGACTTCAATTACTAAACCATGATTGATGTAGATCGAAGAGGCTCGAAAACAAAAACTTCAAGTCTCCAAGGTACGTCTCGATACGTGCGACAAGAGGTCTATAGTAGCACAGGAAATGTACCAAAAACCGAATTTCATGCTGCAAATGGACCCGCCCAAGGCGCTCAATGTGGTACGTTGTTTCTACGGTCTCGTGTGCCGTGGTTATCGACGTGCCTAGCTGCCTCGGCCACGAAGCAGTCATCGCATGAGCAGCAGCAGTAACAAAAACAACAACAATTTACTGCTCGACTCGCCACTTGCCAAAGAAGAACGACGGGTGTTTGGCTTTGGAACCCTCGCGCCAGCAACGTCTCGTCCACCTACGCCTAGTCTCGATGCGCCGTACGTGCTCTCGCCGTGGACACGGGCTGCAGTGTGTGGTACCTTTCGCGTAGGTCCAACCAGCTCGAAAGCAGCAGCTCGTTCGTGTCCGTCGTCAGCGGCGATCGAGCCACGCCCCGCGGCGCCTCTCTTCAGGTAACATTTTTCAGCTGCTAGCTCCACCAAGTTTGGACCTTAGGTTGAGAGCTGCTTCGTGCCCTATGTCGGTCGGCCGCTTGCAGAGCCGCAAGACTCGTACTATGCCAATGAAACCAAGAAGAAGAGTCATCCAAGTGCTTTCGAAGGCCTGGAAGACTCGATCGACGACATTGATGCAGTGCTCCACGCCTTCTTGGCCAAACAGAGATAGACAGCCAAATGCAGTTGACATGGCGACCTTGCGTGACCTATGCCACGACGACGCAGAAGCCTGGGCGAGGCTACTAGAGTGGACACGGTCCGTAAGAGCGCTGGCTGCCGCACGTCTCGTGTCGAGCAGGATAGGACGCGTCGTGTCCGTCGCAACGTATAAAAGGGCATCCTGTGGCAGGATCGATCCGACGATCTCTTGGCCGCATATCGCCCACCTTGGTGGCATGGATGACGCTACAGCAACGTCCAATGATAGCACTACCAAGTGGCGTCGTTGCATGAAAGCGACCAAGCGGGATGCTTGGGCCATGGGCCCAACGTAGCCGAAGCCGGGTGAAGCCGAGCGGTGACGGTGGCAGCCTCCTCGTCGCATTAGGCTGGAGCCTGGCAGACCTGCTACGTCGGAAGATGCGCTTGCAACGAGCCATCTGTGCGCCTGGCAGAGCTTCGAGAAGCCGGCATTGGCATCACGGCCAGCGTCTGTTGACTCAACAGCGTTGAGTCGACGCTCGCGGTGCAAGTTCAACATTTCAGCCAATCACATCGCGTGGCTGCGGATTCGCCAATCTTGGCGTATTTTGCATTTTGGCCACGCGCTCCCGACCGCAAGATGCTCTCGTCCCTCGCCCGCGCGTCGCCGATCCTTCGCCAGTACGTCGATCCTCCTCCTCGCCATGCGCATGCGCCTGACCATGGGCGTGTAGAGCTGCCGCCGGCTCGGCCCGCCGCTCCATGAGCGCGCTCTGCTTTGAGGACCTCTCGGAAGACCACACGATGCTCCGTGACACGTGCCGCCTCTTTGCGGACAAGGAGCTTGCGCCGAACGCGGGTCTCTGGGACCGCGAGCACTTGTACCCGGGTGACGCCATCAAGGCCATGGGCGAAATGGGCCTCATGGGCATCATCGTGCCGGGCGAGTACGGCGGCGCCGGCATGGACTACCTCGCGTACTCGATCGCGCTCGAGGAGATTAGCCGCGGGTGCGCGTCGGCCGGCGTCATCATGTCGGTCAACAACTCGCTGTATGCGGCGCCGATCGACAAGTACGGCACGCCGGCGCAGAAGGAAGAGCATTTGACGCCGTTCGCCGCCGGCGAAAAGCTCGGCTGCTTTGGCCTCTCGGAGCCCGGGAACGGGTCGGACGCTGGCGCGGCGTCGACGACCGCGCGCAAGACGGACACGGGCTACGTTCTGAACGGCACCAAGATGTGGATCACGAACGCGCACGAGGCCGACAACGCCATCATCTTTGCGACGACCGACAAGGCCAAGGCGCACAAGGGCATCTCTGCGTTCATCGTGCCCATGAGCCAGATCCAGCTCGGGAAGAAGGAAGACAAGCTCGGTATCCGTGCGTCGTCGACGGCGCAGCTCATCCTCGAAAACGTCGAAGTGCCGCACAGCGCGCTCCTCGGCAAGGAGGGCGAGGGCTTCAAGATCGCCATGACGACGCTCGACGGCGGCCGCATCGGTATCGCGTCGCAGGCGCTCGGCATTGCGCAGGCGTCGCTCGACTGCGCGATCGCGTACGCGCACCAGCGCCTCGCGTTTGGCACGCCGCTCGCCAAGAACCCGATCATCCAGACCAAGCTCTCCAAGATGGCGACCGAGCTCGACGCCGCGCGCCTTCTCACGTGGCGCGCCGCCATCGCCAAGGACGCGGGCCGCAACTTTACCAAGGAGGCGGCAATGGCCAAGCTCAAGGCGTCGGAAGTCGCAACGGAGAACGCGCACCAGGCGATCCAGATCCTCGGCGGCATGGGCTACGTCACCGACATGCCGGCCGAGCGCCACTACCGCGATGCGCGCATCACCGAAATCTACGAAGGCACGTCCGAGATCCAGCACCTCGTCATTGCCGGCGCACTCAACAAGGCGTACGCCACGACGCACTAATGACACACATATACGTATCTAGTCTATCTTTGGTGTTAGTACTGGGCTCGGGTTACCATGGGAGGTGACCTCGCAAGTCATATTAGCAAGCGTCACTGCCTGTCTATACTACGTGTGACGTAGTTTGGACTCGTCGGTGGACGGGATCATGTGCATTGAAGTTCAACGTACCCTGCCCCAAACCTCGGGTTTTCTTGGGGCAGGGTGTGATCTCATCAAACTCGTCGATGCTGCAAATGCCCATGTCGGCCAGCACAAGCGCGCCGCAATTGAGCGTCATCTCCTTGGTGATCTGGTCGCGCACGACCGCGGCCATGAGACCGACGCCACAACTGCCCTTGCCCGTCGTGTAGGTGTCTCTCGGGCTCACGGTCGCAATGTGCTGGAGGAGCTGCCTCTTGGCCACACTGGGGTCATTCGTGAGGAGTACGTATATGTCATTTTCATGCCTTGTCCAGGCGCTTGGTAACGCCGCCAAACTTCATCACGACAAGGTCGCGACAACGTCACAACAATGTTACAACAGCGTCGTAACAGCGTCGTAACAACGTCGTGACAATGTTACGATAGTGTCGCGACAACGTCGTAACAGCGTCACAACAACATCGCGGCGTCTCTGCGGCCTATTAAAAGCAACCAAGCCGAGCTGCTGTACTTGTCCTGCAAACATGCACATGGCGAATGTGTGATGGACGCGTGCGACGGACGCGACCTCCGCTTCGTTGCGGTGCCCAGCGGACTGCTACCGGCCTTCAGCCGGAAACGACACCGCGGTGAAACCTCTGCTGCCCTACGGTGCACCTGGTGGATTCTTTGTAGGGCACCAGTGGTGTCAACGTCCAATTCATTTGCCGTTGTGCGGTGAGGGTGGTGCATCGTCCCGATTTCGCTTAGATGCGGGTTGTTATTGTTAGAGCCGTCGCCGGGAAGAGCTAGCCGCTTCAACCTTCGCACTCGGGTCCAATACTGTCACGTGTCAGCCCAGAGGCCACAACAGCTTGCTGCAGCATCGCGGAATGATCAACATTGCAGGACTGATAACGTTCATGAGGTGGTTCAAAGAATCGCTACTCGGATTTGCAGGCGCCAGCGATTCTACTGTGACAGGCGCGGCCGCTGCACGCGCGCGCTTGTGTTTTGTGCCCATGGAGCTTTGTGCAGCAGGATCACCTCGCTTTAACGACAAATTGAACTTTTGGTTCCCTCGTTTCAAGGACATCGGGGCATGCCTATCACACGGAATTGGTGTGTTGGACATGACGATCGGTCTCTCGGTGACGGGCCATGTCGAGGCCGCGGCCAAGACCGTCCGCTTCTACGTCGAGATGCGTGGCCACGGGCTTCACTTTGGCTTCAATGGCCGCTTCTCCCAGCTCCGGGCGCTGCACCAGCGCCTCGCCTCGCTCCTCAAGCAGGTGGACCCGACGACGACGCTGCCGCCGTTCCCGCCCAAGCACATCCTCGACAACATGTCGTCGCCCGCCAACGTCGCCCGGCGTGAGGCCGAGCTCTTCGACTACTACACACGCCTCTGCACGATCGACGATGCGGTCGTCATTCTCGCCCAGCAACCCATCAAGGCCCCAACCGAGACCGACGGCGTCGAGTTTACGCCGGTGCAGAAATCGTCGCGCCGTTAAATAAGACGTTATTCTGAGTGTTCGGTCAAGTAGTCGGCGTCGGCGTCCAGCGCTGCGTCGTCGTCGTCGTCTTCAAACTCGTCGTCGTACTGGAGCGGGTTGGGGCTGCTGCCGTCGTCGGACGCGTCGTCCGCTGCGATTTCTTGCATGACAGATGCAATCATGGCCGCGTCTTCAGCGTCGTGCGAGTTGGGCGTCGCAACGCTGCTCTCTGCGTCAAACGCTGCATCGTACAAGTCATTCTCCAGCTCTCGCCCAGTCTCGGGGGGCATTTTTGGCTCGGGCGCGTCGTCCGTCGGATCTGGCTCGGCGGGGGCGTCGCCAGCACTTGTTGGTTCATCGCCAGATGCCGTTGGCTCGTCGCCCGCTGCAGGTGTCTCGTCGCCGTCGAAGCCTTCACCGTCGTCGTACCGGGCCGTGTATGGATCGCCGGATGCGGAGCTGTCGTCGGGTTGTTCCAGGGTCGTTGCCATCTCCGTCGTCGCTGTTTTGTCTTCGATGTCGAGTGGAAGATCCATGCGAGGTCCAGCGCCACTGCGGTCCGTCAGTACATCTGCACCAACGTTGTCATCGGTATCCGGCACCAGCAGTGGTGCTGAGACGTCGTCCGTCGTGGCTAGCACCGAGTTTGGGTCTGCTTCCGCACTTGGCAGCGGTATCGACTCGCTCGCTGATTGCACAGTGTCCGTATTATCGTCGTCGTTCTGTCGCACGACTGACACTGACGGCTCGCACACGACGGCCGCGATGTTGGCGTTTGAAGTTGGGATCGTGTCGACGCCAGGAGGCGGCTCCGTGAGGTCGTCCGCCGTCGAGAGAAGGTATTTTCGCAACGAGTACTGCCGGTAGCGTGCTTGGATTGTGCTTGCAGCAGCGGTCGAGTTGGAGCGCGCGTGTTGTTGACGCCGCACGAGACGTCCTCGGGCGTGGCGCTGGATCGTGATCGCAGCGGAATGGGTGGTTCGAAACGTTGCTTGACGCTGAACGTGCTTGCGGAAGCTTGTCTGTATCTGCGCCGCAGCGTCATGCTCTTTTACAGCTACTTGCGTGCTGTCCACCACCGGACTTCTCGGACGACTTGGTTCTTGCACCGGTATCGACGTCGCCTCGGCGTCCTGTTCGTGTGTCTCGGCGTCCGACATCAGGCGCGACGCTTGGCGCCCGAGATACCGACGGACGTGGGCTTGAATACACGTTGCTGCGTCGTCTGGTGTCGGGTTTGAAGCGACGCCTGCATCCTCGGTCGATGCGGCGTCGGAAGGACCGGCCGTCAATGCCTCGCGGCTTGGTGGTGGCTTGGCAGGCTCGCTGTTGATAGCGCTGTGCGTACCGTTGGCGCTCTCGTCGACACTGTTTCCAGTGTTCGTCTCCATGGTGATAGCCAGCATCTCGGTGGTATTGTCTGCATCTCGATGGTGGCTGCTGAGGTCGGAGGGCGGTGGATTCCCATCGGCCTTTTTGTGCTTCTTGCGTTTGTGACGTCGGAATGACCACTGAATGCGCAGTGCCGCGGCGTCCGAACCGAGCGTCGGGTCCGGCGCCGAGTCGAACGTGTCGTCGCTGTAGGCCGTCCCTGCGTTGGACTCGACGGGGGACGCCGTCACGGGCCGCGATGCATCACCTCCAATGTCACCCGATTCGACGCGTAGGAGACTTGCCTCAGCTGCATCTGCTTCCTCGGCTGCGGTGTTGGCGTCGGCTACCTCGGTCGCGGTGTCGGCGTCGGTTTGTCCGTCGGCGACAACCGGAAACACCGGGTGCACCGGCACGGATCGTCGGTGTAAATGCAATGTCTGCGGCGGCGCATCGACGTTTGGACTCGTCCGTCGACGGGCACTGAGTACGTCAGGTACGTCAAAGAACTCGAGCGAGTCCTTGCGCTTGAACGAGCCTTCGTTCTTGGAGAGTCGTCGGGCCGAATCGAGCGCCGTTTGAACGTGCTCGAGGGACCCGTGGCTGTCTGTCTCGTCTTCGTGGTGGTGGACCTTTGCTGGTGACGCTGTCGTATCACCTCGAGGCGTCGTGTCGAAAGTAATCAGAGCATTAAAGTCCGTGTCATCATCGTCGTCGTCGTCGGGGGCCGCCGAGACGACGACACTACCCCGGCCACTGAGAACCCGCTCAATGTACCCTTCATTCTCTTCGTCGCGGTCGCCATTGGGTGCGCTCTCGCCCGTCGGCACATCGGTGGTCTCGATGTCGTCACCGCCCTCTGACTCGGCGGCGTCGTCCGAGTCTGAAAGTAGGCCCTCGTCCATCGTTAACACCGGCTGCTCGTTCAGCGCAGGTGGCGCAATATTCACGGGCGGCTGGACAGCGGTCAGTGGCGGAAGCGGTTCGTCCGACGCAGCTACCGGATCCATTCGAGTCGCTAGGTTGGCGCCTGTGGTACGGTTGGGTGTGTTTTCTGCATCAGTAGGCGACGTTTTGACTGGACTTGATGTCGGCTTGGTGACTTGTGCTGGTGTTCTAGCCGCAGGGTGGTCGACGCCTGCCGTTGTCATCTCGGGTGCAGTGGTGGCTGCGGGCTCATTGGAGGCCGTCTCGGACAAGGGCATCGGTGGCGCCGTCGTAGCGGGTGTACCTTCGATGCCATCCATTTTGGTTCTTGCGTCTTTGTCCAACAAAACCCTCTCATCGGCCGCGCCGCCCATCAGCGCGTCGTCGTCATCGTCGGTTGCTTTTGGCGGCGCTTTTGACTGTGTCCCCGCGATATCTGGCGCGGCTACCGGCGCCGTTGCTGGCACCGATTGCGGTCGAGGGCGGACGTTGGGTTTTCGTTGCACGATGGCGCCACCGGCCATCGTGGCCACGAGCCGGCGCCCCGCACCGGCGCTCGGTGGCCGCTTGGATGCAAGTTTGCCGTCGATTTCACGGCGAAGCGATTGGCTCGCCCAGCGCTCTTTCGAGGGCGACGTCGGCACGTCCGCCACGATGGCTTTCGGTGGCGGCTTTGGTTTCTTGGGCGACCGGCGCTGCGATCGCTCGGTCGACAAACACTCTTTGAGCACGCGGTTCTCGTGCTCGAGGCGCTTCTTCTCGTCGTTCAAGCTCAGCACGACGGTCCGGAGGCGCTTGATGGTCTTTTGCGCGGCCGTCTCGGACCTATCTTCCATCTGCTTGCGATAATGGTCGAGCGTTTTGTCTTGGGCTTCCAAGCGCGACGTGGCGAGGTCGAGCTCCATCTCGTATTGCGCGAGGCGCTCGTTCAACTCCATGACGTGCGTGTGCTTGACGCTCGAACGAAGCGAGTTGAGCGTGTCTTCATACGCCGCGATCGTCGTTGTTGCTTGCTGCAGTTTTTCACGCAGTTTCCCGAGCAAGTGGTGGTGCGTGCGCTCCTTTGCGGCCATTTCGCGCTGCATCTGGTGCGGTCCGTGCGTCGACCGAAGCGACAGGGCGTCTTCGAGCTTCTTGTCTTTCATCGCAATCACCTACATCCAGAGATAGAAAAATTTGATATGCCAGAAGAGCGGACCTCTTCGAGGCGCCGGTTGCGGGCCGCGACCTTGAGCCGACGGTCTTGCTCTTGCCGGAGCTCGTACTTGAGCGCGAGAAGGGCTTCGTGGAGACCTCCGTCGTCGCGCTTGGCAGCTGGCTTGCGCGCAACGCGGCCCACGTCGGCATAGATTTGACGAACGCGGTCGCTCACGTCGTCGGGTGGTCGCTTCCGGCGCAAATCGGCCTTCGTGACGATGTACCCCGACTCGATGTGCTTGTCGTGCAGGCGCGGGTGGGCCGATGTCGGTCGTGGCTCGGGCCCTTTGGTCGGGGATGGGTCCCCCCCGGGGCCAGCGCTGCGCGGTCGGCCACTACAAGGTAGCGAGCAATTATCGTGGCTGACTCAAGTAGGTGGACGTACTCTTTTGGGCGGGCCGCCGGCGGAACGTACTCCTCCCGGACGTAGGCCGTGCGCAGATCGACCTGGCGGCTGCTCATGCCGAAACCCCTCTGCGGTTTCTCGATATGCACAATAAAAAGGCCGAGCTCGCACTCGATACCAACTATATAGAGACGACAAGTAGTGAGTTCGTCAAGTCCGTCAACGTTCTGGCTGAGAGCGCCACGCTGGAACTTCTCACGTGGACCTCCCCAGCCAAAGGTCTGAGGTTGATGCAATGGCATTCTTACAGTACGAGATCGATAGCGCAGACAAAACGCTGGGTCGTTGAGAAAAGTAAGCATGCACTTGAGCAACTGGAGAGATGATGCACTGTACGCAGTCTAGGGATTCAAGCATTTTGAGCGTCAAAACGCTGACAAATTGACCATCATTGGAGCAAAGGACTCCGTAGAATCGCGCCTGTTCGAGTTTGTGCTCTAGTCAATGCACAAGATCTAGCCACCACTACATCGTTTCCAAGCCTGAGCATTGCTCGTCTGCTCCCTACAGTGACAGGGCAACTTCCGCGCACCATATCCGGAAGATACGGTGAAAACGAAAGATCCAAACCGCGTGATTTCAGTGCTTGATCGACATGGAAGCCTTGCACGATCGGGTATCTTTACATTTTTCTAGCTATTTGCGTTGCGAGCGCTTCGACCTGCTGCCATCGCTCTCCAAGAAGGACAAGACGCCCACACCGCAACGAAGGCCGCTGCTGCCAAACAATTTCAAGCCTCCGATGACCAGTTTTGCGCCTCTTTCAACCAGCTTCGTGCCTCGACCAGCTTCAAGCTTCTGTCGACCTACATAGAACCAGCAGCGCTGCTTTTCGAACCGCCACCGCAGCTCTCCTAGAAGAAGTAACACGCGCAAACCGCGCTTAATGGATTGCTGCACCGCAAGACCAACACTGGACCCGGGTACAAGCGCAGCCGCGTTAAATGATTCGATGCGGTTTTGTAACGTCACTTTGTCTTTTGATTTCTATGTTCGCCAATCGTATTTTCTTCTCTTTCTCTCTTTTCATGACAGCTCGATCCCAAGTACAATGATGCATCCACGACCATGGACGAATACGCAAGCTTGCAATGGTCAAATAGTCGTCCCCACCTCATGCGTGTTACCGAGCACCTAGTACGATCACGACCGGTCGCGCGAAGTCCAGACCATTGACACCATCTTGTTCTCCAAGTGCATCGCACGAAGAGCGCAATGCACTTATACCGATCAACTCCCATTGATCAATGTCCTTCAACCCACCGACATTGTCTCCGTTCCAAGATTCTTGTTGCCGTCGGTTACTGCAACACGGTCACCGATGATATATTTGGGACGTAAGACGACCAACTAAACACGGTCTTGTTCATATTCTTTGCAAAGTTGCAGTCGCAAGCGCTGTGTTTTGTACTGCAGCCTATCGCTCGAAAAAACGTATAGATACCTAACCTCTGGTCCACGGTGCGGGCTACGACGTAGGGTCGGGCAACACCGCTGGTGACGGCGATCCGGAGCAAAAGAGGTAGCTACCCGCGCCGAGCCAGCCACCGACGAGTGGCGCCAGAATCGGCACCCACCAGTAGTTGTCACATGCACAAAAGACGTCTATGCCCCAGCCCGCCAGGCTCGAGAAGAGACGACCACCAAAGTCCACGGCCGGATTCACCGCATACCCTACTCGTACATGTCGCATTAACACTCCATTTGAGGTCTAAGATCTGTGAACAACCTGTCGTAAGACCAAACGCCATGCCAACGCCCACGACTAGTGTCCCGGTCAACACTGGAAGGAGCGGCGTTGAGCGGTACGGGTTGCTCGCATCGCCGAGGGCGAACGCACCTGCCATGAAAAACGCCGAGCAAACGACCTAATCAAACCAAGAAACTGTAGGACGTGCGGACAAGAGTTGAGTACCTCACCGAAGAAGGCAGACGCGAGAGTTTCGGTCGCGGCCGGGTACGAAGCAAAGAGGTGACCCGACGTCTCAAGCGACTGGTGCGGGTCATAGGCCTGGAGAGCGCGGTAATACATGCTGTAGACGGCTGCGAACCCCAGAAATGCGCCCACGAGCTGGCTACCACAGTAGCAAATCGCTGCTCGCCACGACATCTCGGTGCTGTGATAGAGACAATACACAATGGTGAACGCTGGGTTCAAGTGGCCTCGGCTGCGGCCACCGGCGACGTTGATGCCAAGCATGACAGCGATGCCCCACGTCAACGTGACGTGCGTGTAGTTGCCGAGTGCGCCGGCCGAGATTGTCGACTGAATGACCGAGCCGGCTCCAAATCCGACGAGGACAAAGGTGGCAAACGCCTCAGCCAGGCACTCGCGGCGAAGCGTCGAGATGACGATCGGCGAGTCACCGTCCAGTTGCGCAAATGACCGCGGCGCGTCGAGCCACGAAAGCGCTTTGGGTAGTCCCATTGTCGACGGCCTCGGTCGAGGCGTTGAGCACGGAAATTTGACTAAATTTAGAGATGTAAAAGAGTCTGATTGTTTATTTTGCAACGCAAAATCCGCCAAATGTGTCCAATAATTGATATTGACCATACGCAGCGGTGAATGCACTTTACACGAGCGTTTGCACGCGCGCCGCAGCCGACTTGGGCGTCTCCAGAATGAAAAGCGGAACCAGCACAACGAGCACAAGGCCGAGGACGAGCGCCATGTAGAGATGCGATGCCGTCACGTGGTGCAACTGATCGAGTGTGTGACAGAGCACGGGACGACTCGAGTTGAAGCAAGCGGGTTTCTTCTCGTCTTGGTGCTCCCAGCCGTGGGCAGCGAGAAACGAAGCGACCGACGGGTTCGCCGCGTCCAGCGCCGGCATGTATTCCTTGACCAGTTTCTATCCATCATCGACAAACGCAATAGTCACACATTGAAAATGCGTAAACAAATGGCGTCGTACCCGCGTCCACCACTGCGACGCGTTCATCGCCGGTGTCAGTACCACGGCCTTGGGTGTCGCGCGCGCCCACGACGTATTGTACCGCGTAAAATCATAGTGGTAGAGCTGCACGCGGACGCGCTATACGACATTATGTACACGAATGACACATTGTGCACCCTTTCACCTGTGGCGGTGCCTCTCGGAATGGATCCTGTGCCGCATCGAGCAGCTGCTTTGCCTGCTCGGATCCCTGCACCAACGTTCGTTCCGGACTCCTGATATGGTTGCTACCTTGAGGAACTTGTCGGCAAGGTGCACCAGCCATGGGGCCTGGCTGTAGTTGCCTTTGGCCGCGACGTCCAGTTGCCACTCGAGCCGCGGAAGATGCGGCACCGTGAGCGCAGGCGACTTGAACAACTAGACACAAGAGTGTATCACTCTCACGACCACAAGCTTGGGTAAGTACGCTGCTCGGGTGGTGCTTGAAATGGAGCGGGCGCCACGTCGCGCCGTCGTCATCTGAGCCTTCAAAGACGAGCGTCGGTCGCGCGACGATGGCGAATTCCCGGCCGTGGCGCTCGATTTTGGCTACGCCCGGCGTTCGGTGGAAGAGCCCGTACGTCGATGCCACGTTAAAGCGCGACGCCAGGATCCCCGTGTTGCGCGCCCAGACCGGCAGCTCGATCGTCGGGTCCAAGGACGCCAGCTGCGCGAGCGACGCCAGCACAAGGACAGACCCGATAAGTGTCGTAAAGGTCAAGTGGCCCAGCGCTATCGTGCATCCAAGACGGCAGCGAAGCAAGTCGTGGCCCGCAGCAACCACCGAGTGGGACAACTGGCCGACGACCGCAACGACGAACGAGAGCAGGGCGGTAGCAAGGACACCGCGTAACACGACGCCGAGGATCGTCTGCGTCCGGCCGATTGACCACGCAAACCGAAGCGATGTCGGCGTTGTATCTTCGTAGACAACCTCAAACATGTAGTAGCCGGCCGTAAAGACCGAGAGGTACATTGACGCATGCGTCAACGCCCACCGTAACCACGAGAGCGACGGTGGTGACGCGGCGTGGGCTTCACTCATGATGCCGACCATGACGAGACTAGCGACGAGATTGAAGATGCCGTAGTTGCCCGTGAGTGCGATGCCAGCGTGCAGAACGAGCTGCAGAGATGCAGCGAAGACGCGATGGCGCGCGATCGGCGACACCAGCAGGAGCGCGACAGGGCCTTCGATCCAGAGCCCCGCCGCGGCCGTCACGCGTTGCACGATGGGCTACACCATATACATATATAGGGTGTTGCCTCGTGGAGAGTTCGTACCGGCAGCTGGTGCATGAACCAGCTCGACGGAAGCGGCGTCGCTTGCGTCGCGTAGTGAAAGTCCAGCGCCGTGAGCCCGAGCCAAGTGGGGCACGCCGACGTGATCTTGGCCGCGCTGGACATGAGCGCGAGTTTGACGCCGACCAGCCGCATTGCATGGAGTATCGCGGCCGACGGCGCAAAGGTGGTCGCCAAGTCGAACGGCGCAGCGACGAAGAGGGCGAGGAACCCAACTTCGAGGAGGAGGAGGTCCCACGGTCCGCGCAGAAACGACTGCCCCACGAGCACGAGCGAGAGGTAGCAGCTCCACATGGCGGCAAAGACCTCGGGCAGCGTGAGTATGTTCGCCGCAGCAAGACAGGCGGCGCCACCGCCGAGAAGGCACAGGAACTCCATCATCAGGTCTGGCGAAAGGCCGAGCGCGTCATGAAACCATACGAGGCTCGGGTAGCTCACAAAACGCTGCAGCGGGATGCTTGCGTCGGGTGTGGCGTTGGCAAGGCGCGTCAAATACGCGGCAACCGGTTCGACGCCGTCCCTACCGTAGGTTAAGACCACATAGTACAGATGATTATAACGACGCACGGGCCGTAGAGGCTCTGAACTTGGACGTAAATGGACGCAAACGAGATACCGTAGAGGACACCGAGGGTGCGGAGAAAGCGCGTTCGGTCCATTGGCACTTCAACTTGAAAATGCAAAGTGGCGGGCGAAGGCAACAAGATATACTTCGAAAGAAATAAAATAAGATTGCTGCGCGTTCAATACAGTTTTCAGGTCCGAATAAAAGATTTGCCCAGAAATTCGTATTTCGAACCATAGAATGCCATCGATTTTGCTGCCGATCCAATCGCGTCGCTTTGCAGTGGCACCCTCTCCTAGGACTCAAGGATTTGTAGTAGACTTATAGTAGACTTATGGCAAACTTATAGAAACCTTTCAGTCTTTCAGCCGCGCAACGCCAAGGCTGCCGTCCTCCAGTTGTGTGCGAGCCCAGTTTTGAAGCAGTCAAATGGCAAGTCTCGCATCGTTGAAGGCTCGCAATCGTCTAGGACAGTGACTTCAATTTGTACATAAATAGCTAGGAGCCGCCAGACAGAGACTACAATGACGTTGGCACACGGCGAGGCGTGGGTTTTCGAGCTCCTTTTTTGGATACTGGCAGAGTCGACTTGGCGCTCGTCGCCGTTTTCACTGGTAACTGCGGCTTGGAGCCGGTACTACTTGTGGTGGTCCTTGGCTTGGTCGCATCCACGTGCTTGGTGAGTGTTGGCGTGGGCTTGAGGCGAGCGAGGCGACTCTCGGCTTCGCGCAGCTGCAAAGTGAGTCGATTATTCTCGTCCCGCAGCGTCTGCACGTATTTGATGCGCTGTTGACCGTTGGAGTGGCCAGCGAGGCGGCTGCCCTCGGCAAGTGCGCGTGCGGCGGCGGCCTGAGCTTCGTCTCGCTCCCTCTCGAGGCGATCGCGCTCGAGGGCCATGAGCCGGAGCTCGTCGCGCAAGCTCTGTGTGTGGGTTTCGAGCTCCGTCGCGAGACGGTCAACATCGACGTCGTCGTAGACGGGTCGCTCACTGCTGCTACAGCTGCGATCGTCGTCCATGTCGTCTGTTTTTGTGGGCGAAAGCTCGGCGTCGACCTCGTCGTGCTCGAGCCGGAGACGCAGCGCCGCGTTCTCTTCTTGCAACAGCACGTTTTGTCGATGAAGGGCCGACTTGTCGTTCTGTAGACGCGCGTTTTCGTCGTCGCGGCTCGAGAGCTCATGCTTGAGGCGCTCGACCTCGACGACGAGGTCGGCGATCATCTTGTCGGTCTCGCCGGGCCGGAGATCGGTGTCTTTCGCCGGCGACGACTGCGGCTCGAGTGGCGGCGCGGCCTTGGCGAGCGCGTCGAGGAGGCCAGCTACGCGCGTCTGCATCTTGCGCATGTGCAGCCGAAGACAGAGGACCGAGACGTCGGTGGGCGGAGGCGGTGCCATGCTCGTGCTGCAACCCTCGAATTGCCAACTGCTTGGATATCTGCGACCAATGCGCCAATCCCATTCCTCCGCCTTGAAATAGATGATTTCTTTCTCCAAACTGTCTCGATACGAAAAGATTGCTCAGCACTGTCCCAAAGTTGGCATTCACAGTGAGTAAATAATGCGTCACGGGCCTGGCACCGGCCTGGCACTGGCAGCTCTGTGCGCCATTGACTCTAGCTAAGTTGATCGTCGGTGTCCTCGTCACCGACTAAATAACTGCATTGTGGCAGCGGGTCAAGCGTAAGACTGTTCGAATTTGGAAGCGTGCATGGACCATTACACCTCGCGACTGTTGCGCCTCGGCGATACCGGTCGCTCTTCCATGAGTCGCGATGCACGCTAGCGCGTCAACACATGCGTCTGCGGCATGTGGGAACCAAATTCAGAATAAATTAGTCGCATTACTCGTCCGCTTGCGACTCTGGATCTCTTGCTGGGGCCAGCATCGAATGGCTAGTAGGCACATACGAGTACAGCATTATTTCTCGTCCTGCAGGGTCGAGTGGACCACATTTCTGAGGAGCTCAATGCAGTTAATACCACACCTCGTAGGCATCGAGAGGTGACAGTTTGTGAAAATGGGGAAGCTTTGGGAAGGAGGTGAAGGGTGCGTCTGTCGACAGTACGTGCCGATCCCACGCCACGCGCACGTGCAGTTGGTTGGTGCCCATCGCCCCGCCGCCGCCGCCCGTCGAGTGTAGTATTTGTATAGCATCGTCGTTGTCAAGTCGCACCCAACCAGCCTTTCGCCACCGTCGTCCATCGGCTTCGTCCATCGGCAACCAGCCACCTTGTGGTACAGTCTGTAGTCCTCCATTAGAGTACTACGTACATTCATACACTGAAGTAACTCGGGGCCACCGTTGACGTTAGGAGCTCGTCGACGTGCCAGCATACCTTCCTTTCCTGTCGCGACTCCCAACGTTAGTTAGTTGGTGTGTACTTGTATGTGCCAGCAATTTGACAAATGACGTCCGCAACCGGATACGGATACCGATCTATAAATAGCGTCTCCATTTCGGCGCGAAACGCGGTGCTCTTTATTTGCAACCGCAGCTCGTGGTGGCACAGGCGGCATGGATGAGCTCCAGGACGCGATCCAAGACGCGCAGTACATTGGCGCGATGGTCGACCCGCGGCCGCGGCCCACGATCGCCTTTTACACGCCGTCGCCCACCGAGCTCGCCGACTTTATCTCGAAACAAAACCGCCTCAACACCGAGTGGCTCGGTGTTGAAGCCCTTTTGTCTCAACCGCTGGGCTTTTACCTCTTTCGCCGGTACTGCGAAGCCGAAGCGCACGGCGTCGAGAAGCTCCTCTTTCTCATGGACGTCCACGCCTTTCGCAACATTCCACAGCACAATCGGCAGCTGCAAAAGGCCAAAGCCATCTACAAGCGGTACTGTGACGAAGCCTCGACCGTGCTCGTGCAGCCCGTTTTACCAAAGGAGGCACCGCCGTCGCGCCACGACCACGCGTTCTCGGCGCTCTCGTCCGCCGCGTCGCCGCGTCCTCAGCCGCCACCGGTCGCGCCCAAGGCGCCCGGGGAAGCCAACTTTGCCTGGAAAAAAGAGTTCAAGCTCTCGCTTGCCGACGGAACGCAGCTGTACATGAGCTACAAGAGCGATGCGCACATCCTCGGGGTCGCCGGACCCATCTTGGCAGCGATACGAACCGCGCTCGACCGCGAAGAAGAGAATGCGATGGACTCGGACGCCAAATCGTCTGTGGACGTCACGCTCTTCCACCAGCTGGAAGCGTGTGTTCTTGGTGCGCTTGACGTCGTGCACATGGCCGGTTTCCGCGCCAGCAGCTTCTACAACCGGTTGGTGCAATTCCTCTATCTGCAGTCGCGCGAGATTGGCGAGGACGACTTTTCGCTGCTGCGGGTGCTCGGGCGCGGCGGCTTTGGCATGGTCAACGGCACCATCAAGCGCAACACCGGTATCGAACCTACGACCAATGACGTATGCATATGGAGCATCGGCTAGGTAAACTCTACGCGCTCAAAGCGATGAACAAGAAGATCATCAAGAAGAAGCATGCGGAGAAGCTCTGCTTGGCCGAGCGGGCGATTCTAACGATGCTCAGCTCGCCCTTTGTCGTGTGTCTCAAGTACGCCTTCCAAACGAAGGAAGACTTGTACCTGGTGCTGGATCTGCGCACGGGCGGCGACCTCAGCTTCCACCTCAACCGCGGCCGGTGCGCCATCCCCTTAGTCTATACATGTGCCGTATGTCGTGTACGTAGGTTCACCGAGGAGCAAGTCATGTTTTGGGCGGCGCAAATCCTACTGGGCCTGCAACATATGCACGAAAACAACATTGTGTACCGTGATCTAAAACCCGAGAACATCCTCCTCGACGACAAAGGCAACTGCTCCATCTCGGACCTTGGGCTGGCCGTCGAAGTGACGCCCAACCTCTGTGGCCGCTGCGGCACGCGCGGCTGTACGACCTGCCGCCTGCGAGGACAACACTGAGGATCATGCTCGTAGACTGGGCCCCCGAGATGCTGCTCCGTGATTCGCAAGGCAACCGCCTCTTTTACGACCAAGCGGTCGACTGGTGGAGCTACGGCTGCGTTGTTTACGAAATGCTCTACGGCAAGTGCCCGTTCCGAACCTCGAAAGCCAAAGCCTTGCACGCCGACAAGGTATGAAGACTAGGACAACATTGTGCATACTATATTCAAACGGTAGCAAAAAGCCTACGACATGGCGACACTCGAACTCACCCCCACGTACGACCCAAAGTACTTTACGCCCGCCGCGACCGACCTCCTTCAGCGTACAAGGCTTCCAGCCTCCATCCAATGGCTGAAATGCTTGTGTATGTAGGGCTCTTGGTACGAGACCCGCGCCTCCGCCTTGGCGCCAACGGGGCCGACGAGATTAAAAAGATGAAGTTTTTCGAAAACGTCGACTGGGCCGCGATGGAGTCCATGTCGGTGCCACCGCCTTTCGTGCCGGACCGCGACATCAACGCGGCGTCGCAGGCCGACATTGGCTGCTTTGACCCAGCCGTGACGCAGGTTCGACGTGACTTGATACGTTGATAATAGCTTGAGAAATGTAGGGTGTCAAGCTCGTGGAGGCCGACCAAGAGTTCTACAAGGACTGGCAGTTTTGCAGCTACATTGCCTTCCAGAACGAAATCGTCGAGTACATGGAGTGGGAAGTCAAACAAGGGCCGATTACGATTCCCCACTCGGCCAACTCGTGCTGTATTATCTCCTAGTTGTCGTTGTCCGCTAAGTTATTCCAGACACAATATAGACTATTGTACCTCATGACTCTCGCATACGTTTCGCGAATGAGCTCGAATTGGCCAAGGTAACCAAAGTGGCATGTAGCGCCTCCACGCTCCTACGTCATTCGGTGCTGCAAGAGATGCAGTTGACGTGTTGCAGCCGTGTGGAGGAAGGTTCCACAACAAGTTGGCTGCCTATATTGTAAAAGCTCTCTAGCAAAAAGGACAGACCGTGCGCAACCAGGAGCGAGACATGAGAAAGCGCGGAATCTGAAAATTTTCTTTCAAAAGTTTAATCTCTCAAAGTGAGACCTAATTTTACATCAGCACTTCGATTCTAGGCTAGCACAGTGATTCCATGGTGTCTTATCTACTAGTATGAGTCCTCATGACGCAGTCACATGCTACGTGCCAGTACTTCCCAGTGCTTGCGCTTTGATTTCGGTGATCTTGGGCCACTTGTTGGTGACGCTCATGACCTACAGCAGGACCATTCGACCTTACCGCGATGTATCAAGTTGATAAAAAGGGATGTGCTCGCGCACATTGACGAAGAGATTCAGTGAGCGCTCAACGCCGAGGTCGATGCGCAGGCCAAACGCACCACCGAGAGTAGCGTCGTGAACAAAGTGATGCCGATGCCACAGGTACGACGTCGACATAAGCACGATAAGAAGAGGAGCGCGTCTGTATGCACCATCCGATGAGCTACAACTGTACTTGGGCTTTAGATGGGATAATGTATTACATTGCTTTGTTAGGCAAAAGAGCATGTTACAGCGCTGGTGCTGGGGAATTGCGTACTGTTGAGCACAACCGCCGACCAATAGTCGACTTCGGCTTGGCTCAATGGCTCATCGGGTGTCGGCGCCATGTCGACAGGCGCCATCTCGGCCTCTGCGGGTAACCGCATCGCGATTTCATCCATCGAAGCAAAGCTGCAGACAACATCGTCGGGGCCGATCGGCGCCGGCACAGTGTGGCTCCAGTTGAGGTCCATGGCTTCAATTTGTGCGTATACGTCCAAGACCGTGTCGTCCGGCGTCGTGGAGAGTGCCTTCGCCGTCTTTTTGAGGGCGGGACGACCGCTAGGCTTGGCGCTGCACTTGATCGCGAGTCCTTTCTCGCCCATCCGCTGCCACCGAGTGAGGCATTGTCTATAACTAGAGCATCGACATGAGTCCTCGTGACGCTGTTCCATGCGGCGTACTTGCGCGTCCCAACGATCGTGGCGATCTTGGGCCACTTGTTGGTGATGCTCATAGCGTAGCAGAGCCAGTCGTCTTCGTCACGACTCCAATCGCCCTCGTTCGTGTCGCCAGTGATTGTTAACCATTTCTGGCGGCAACTGGCATGACTGCGGCCGGGAAAGCCTTCTGCGATCACCTTCCACGTCGTGCTATCGGGGTCGACATCCTTGAGGGCTGCAATCTACAGTCGACTGTGAGGTGCTGACCATGCCAAGATGCAAGCGCAAACCTCGTCGTCGGTCCACTTCTTCTGGGTCATTCTGTGTCGTCGGGTCTGAATTGCAAACTGAGACTTTCAAACACGCTACAATAATGCCGGATGCCCCACGTGCGCCACTAGATTTCAAGTTGATAAACTTGATAGTGCTCGTCGCAGCCATTGGCGAACCTTGCTGAGGTGCGTCTGTCCAATGACCGACCTGGCAATTGCTATTTTGGTGGGAGACTGACCGAGGTGCGCCAAGCATGCAATGATCGGCAAAGGAACATGTGGCATTGCTTGCTACGTACTACTTGATACTTCAACAAACGAACGCCGGGTCGCGCGTCCATGGGTGCAATTGATCGTTCGAACTTGATATATATATCGTGGAGCGGAATAATATCAACCAAGTAATGTTTCAATTGATGCAAGATGGTGTCGGGTTTGTCATACTGCACTTGTGGTATAGCAATTTTGCGTAGCAAGTGATGGTCGTGGACGTTTGATTTGAGTGTGGAGCGACAGCTTTGCGGAGGCGAGACCGTTGCAGAGGTGAGGCATGTGCATTGTCTTTACTGTGGTCCTGCAATCATGACCAAACCCAAAAATGCTCCGTCGTCAGCGACACTCCGCGTTCCAAGGCACAATAATATGAGTGAGTGAGCGAGTGGTGCGTCCATAGTTGAATATGTCCCCTACAAACATAGCGTTCGCCATGCTAATCATCTTTGCCGCAAAAAGAACAGACAATGCGCCACCAGGAGCGAGATTTTAGAAAACTTGGAATGCTGTACACTGCCTTGATTGAAATAAACACGTTCAAAACCACTCTTAATTTTACGTCGGCACTTCGATACCAGGCTGCCGCAGTGTTTTTAAAGCATATATTTTGTACCACCAGACTGATGGGATGCCTAGTCTTACTGAACGAACGCCCCGCCTTTTCTATTTTAACAGCGCCATGCACTAATACAATAGTATGGTGTAAAGGTCATGGGCACAACTTTGAATCGCCTAATTTATGGAGCTCAAGATATTTTGGCGAAGCAAACAGTGAAAAATTACCTCTTGTGTGCACTTGTGCAGTTGCTACTTGCGGCCGTGTAGAATCTTGCGGCCAATCTAGCGCCGCGTATTTGAAATGATAGGAATCGCATGGACAGCGAGTACCTCGTCCTTGTCGCGGTCGTGAAATGCATTTTCGAGGTTGAGGTCCGTGGCAGGAACGAGGCCGTCGAGATGTTGGACACGCTTCTTGTACAATTCGCTGCCTTCGTCTTTGGTCATGACAGCCTCGCGCAGCTGCAAGTAGCCATCGTGGCGCATCTAGGTCATCGCCCATTGATATATACATTGAAGAGTCGACCAGAGCGCACCGGGACGTTGATACCGTCGAGCACTTCGCCAGTCACCGAGTCCTTGACGACGTAGTTGGACGGTCGGTTGCCGTTGAGGCGCACGTTTGTGAGCTGCGGCAGCATGAGCACACAGTGCGGCACGCTCCCGAGCCGGTTCATATCGAGTCCGAGCCGCTGGAGCCGGCTCAAGTACATCATTTCAGGTGGCAAGTCGGGTCCGAGGCGGTTGTAGTCCAGATTGAGCTCTAGGAGCCACGAGAGGCGGCGGATGTGCGGCGGCAGCTCCGAGAGTTCGTTGTGGCTCAAACTCAAATGCTGGAGGCGACTGCACTGCGTGAGCGGCAGCGGAAAGGTCCGGAACCGGTTGTAGTCGAGCGTCACGGTTGCTAGCTTTTTGCAGCGACCGAGCGACTCGGGGACACACGTGAGCTGGTTGCGCTCGGCATAGAGCGCTTCGAGGTGCGGGAGGGTGCCGATCTCAGTTGGCAGCGATGTGAGCGCGTTCCCGCCAAGACCGAGCACGCGTAGCTGCTGGAAGAGGGCCACTTCGGGCGACAAGAGCGAGAGCGAGTTGTTGGTCAGGTACAGTCGCCGCAGATGCGTCTTTGCCCACGAGAGTTTGGACGCTGTCGCAAACAGCTCTTTTGGCACAAGGTCGAGCTGGAGACTCGCGTGGCCAGACACGAGGCTCGACGCGAGCGGCCCGCTCAAGTCGACGGCGCCCGTCGCTGTCGCCTTTTTGAGCCGCTTTTCGAGCGCCTCGCGCACCCAGCGACGATGCCCGGACGCGATATCGACCTCGCCCTTGGCGCTGTCGAACGTAATCCCATCGGCCATGGAAGCAAAACGGTTGACAAATCCGGAAAGTTTGCAGAAAAGTCATCGCGATCTTCCTGATGGCTTCGTTCTTTTGTGGCCAAAACGATATTTAGTCTATCTACACTCTATAGACTTTGCTATAGTTGAGATTTTCTACGTAGCACTGTTCATGACGGACTACAAGTCGCTGTCGGCGGCGTTGGATCTTTCGCGCGTCTCGTGCATTGCCATTGGCGCGTGAGCGCGAGATCCTGCGTTTCATGGCTACTTGGATGTGGCACATGCCACCTACGAGCTATTTGCATTCGGCAACACGCGGAAACTTGAGCGAACCAGCGAGCGACCGATGGGCCTCCCCTGCCAGCGTCGAGCACCGAGCCTTTGCGCCAGTCGCGCCGCTCGGTCATGGCCTTGGCACCAACGCATTGCGATTGTCCAGCACCGATGCGCTTGCCTGCGACCGGCGCCGACTCGGCGGAGCGACAGGGCTCGGCGCTTTTACCCGTCGCCTTTACCCGTGGTTTCTACAGCTTTGGCGCCGGCGCTACACAAGCTTATTTGCGAATTCGCCACCTCGGACTCGAACCTGTCGATCGCATGCTTCCGCTCCGCTGCTCTGCCCTCGGCATCTCGCTCGCGCTGGTTGCCGGCCATGGCATCGTGTCCAACCCCGCGGCCGAGTTCTCGCTCAACGTCATGCGTACGACGTACGTGGCGACGATCCAAGCCAACCTGCCCGGCAAGTTTGACGGCTCGCCGCAAGAGAATGTCGCGGCCTTTACAAGTGCCTTCAAGGCGCAGTCCCAGTTCAAGACGCTCCGCGATATGCTCGAGCCCCAAGGGCCGGCCTGCGGCAACTCGCTTCCGAACGCCTCCAAGAAGACGATCCCGTCCGATGGCACCATGACGTGGCGGAACCCCGACACGGGCGAAGGCTTCATCTCGAGCCACACGGTAGACAAGCCATGGTGATTTGAGGCTCATCTTGCATGCATAGGGTCCGTGCGAGGTATGGCTGGACGACAAGCGCGTGTTCCAGAACGACGACTGCCCGACGAACTTTCCGCAAAAGCCCGCGGCCCACCTGCCGGTCGACTACTCGAGCTGCGCGGGTGACGGCTGCATGCTTCGCTTCTACTGGCTCGCGCTGCACCAGCCCCAGTGGCAAGTGTACAGTACGTTCTCTCTTCCTTCCTTGCGTGCACGTCAGCCTCAACGACCTTTCTGCGATAGAAAACTGCGTGCCACTGCAAGGCAACGGCCAAGCCGTCAAGGCCATCAAGGCCGACAAGCCATCTCCGACCATGGCGCCGGCGCCTGGCTGCAGCCTCTCGAACGGACAGTACAAGGCGTAGGCGACGATAGGATACGATCTCGCGTTTCCTTTGTATCGAAAGCTCCTCAAGTGTTGTCTCTGCGTCTGCCTCTGTCGGTCAGCAGCGACGCCATCGAACTTTGACAGAGATGGCCTGTCCGCAGGTTGACGAGGTACTTGTTGCAGTTGGAGTCTCACAGCTGCAACTACGTCCTCACTGTTGGCTTGTATCACAGCAGTTGTTTTGACTTGGGGGACGCAAACCCAATGCGATAGTTGGCAATAGGGAACGGCATCACAACTGGTCTATCTAGTGCTGAAAAATATTTTTATTAATTCGCTCCAGGCGACGTTTACACAACGCGGCGGCCTGTGCATCGGTACGCTGCTGTCTGTCGATACGAGCTCTATCAGCTACAGCATCGCTCGCGATCGGCAGCCTTCTCCACCATGGTGTAATACCTTGTCAAAGTCACGCCGCTATGTTACGCTAATGTCACGAGGGCTAGACTACAGTACGGACCGAGGTCCCAGGTCGAAAGCTCAATGTATCAATCATACTCTGCAAGAGCAGGATCCGACTCGTAGTTAATCTGTTCCTATGGGATTCACGCGTCAAAGGTGCGGATCCATTGGCGAATGTGATCAAGCTCAATATGCCGGGCGTGGCGCACCGAGACCGGGTCGTCCTTGTGGCTGAAGAAGAGATCCAGGTGGTGCGCGCCTTCCGGGATGTCGACGATCGCAATGCTGGGGTTCCACGGGTTGGCGAGGACGCCGCCGGAGCGCCACGGGTCGTAGCCGCCATTCGAAAACACAATGTTGCTCGTCGCTTTTAGCATCGTCTCGAGGTCACCGTAGGAGGTGCGGATCCAGTCCGGGTCCGGCGACACCCCCCAGCGCGCTTTGCAGTCGGCAGCCACTTGGTCAAACGAGAGCGACCGCGGCCAAAACATATCGTGGACGCCGTCCGTGTCGAAATATGACTCTTGTGGCAGCATCTGCGAGCACCACACGTAGCCCCAGAGCCCGTCAAAGTCTTGGGTGTCCCACGCAAAGCAAGGCACGTCTTTGGTTGCGTTCAAATAGAGATTGGCCGCGTCGCGCATCGCCGGCAAGAGCGTCGAGGCATTCGTCGACGTCGCCATGACGTCGCACGCCGCGCGGACAGGGTACGCCGGGAGGTCGGCGGCGCCGCCCGTGAGGTAGCTCGACGGAAACGGAAAGTTGCCCATCGCCATCGTGTCCCACGCCATGAGGAGCCCCATGGCCAGCGTCTCGGCGTCCGCTGCCGTCTGGAGTGGTCGGCACAGGCGAAAAATCTCGCCCAGCTGGCGGCGACCAGTCTCTGTCTGCGCTGTCGCAAACAACAGCGGCCACGACGCCCGGACGTTGGCTTCGCACGTCGGCGCAGCGCCCGCTGCCGGCGTCGCATCGTGCGTCACGACTTGCCAGTACTTTTCACCTGTAAAGTGCTCGGGGTAGCCTTTGGGGAAGCCAAGGATCGGGGCGGATGCCTACGCAGTCGACAACATGAGTCGGTGTGCACGCGGTTGATGCCATTTGGTGTACCGCAATGGCACCGGTGATCGTGCCCGGGTACTTCATGCGGAACCATGATGCGAGCATGCCACCGTAGCTGCCGCCGAGTGCAATGACCGGCGACGACGAGTTGCGCGACGTCTGGAACGCCCGGAGCAGCACAGCGTAGTCGGCCAGCGCCTGTTCGTGCGTCAAGTAGGCCAAGTGCTGCATCTGGTTGGCGCCAAACGGGCGGCTCTCGCCTGCACCAGAACAGTGTCAGTATGTGTCGTACGATCGAGACGACGCACCAAAGTAGCGGTGCTCGGCAAAGATCAAGGCCGCGCCGAGCGCCTCGGCGTTTTCCCACATCAAGCCCGTGTTGTTGACGTACAGCGTCACGTCGCCCTCGTTGCCGCAGTAGAAGAGGATCGGGCCGTCCGCCTTGTGACCGTCGGCCTTACGCTTCCAGAACGCATCGTGTACGTAGTAGCGCTACGCCGTCCGTCCAGTTCTGGCGACAAGCAGGTATGAAACATGATGTAATACCTGCGCGTACGTGGTGTTGAGCGTGCTAAAGTGGTCCACGCGCTGGTCAAACCAATGCAGCGAGCAGTTGGCCGTGGATGGCCGCGGCGACAAGAAGTGCGCGGGCTCCGTGAACGTCTCTGCGCTGCCGAGCGAGTTGTGCACGACGCTCAGCACGAGCTGCCCGACGCAAATGAGGCTGATGCCAAGGCAGACTGGCACGAAGATGGACCCTACTTTGTCGCAGCACCATGAGCGTGCATGCGGTCGTAAGCCATGAGCTCACAGTTGATTGTGCGCTGCTGGCGGAGCGACGTCCGCTCGGGAAGCAGCGGCTGCGACTCGATGTTGGCGCTGCTCATGGGCAAATGCGACCAGAGCGACGGCCAGAGTCCTTGCAACGTGCGGATTGGCTGTCGCCAAGGATTTACAGCCAGTTTTGGCCAATGAACGCTCGAATATTGCGCAACGGAGTTCAACTTGCCACAAGCGCTGATCTGCCGGCCGAAGAACCCAGGTCGTCGACTGTGGTCGTGCAGCTGCCAGCGGGCTCAGCAGCCACCGCCGTGCGCACCAGCTGGGTGACCATATGGACGCAATATTGACATATCTTCCCTTTTCTAATTTAGGTGCAAATGTCGAAGCTCTCAACAACCAGGCGCGCTTCGCAACGGTCCAATATGAATATATCTCGCGTGTCGTCCCGTCGTGGTCGCAATATTCTGTACCCAAGCGCGCCTTTTACTCGAATATCCTTATATTGAGTATCGACGACCAACGTATCATTCAGAACCCATTTGCCCTCCTCGCCAAGACAAGTCTCATGCTCCGGTCGACGCTGCGGAAGATGCATCCCTTCCTCGCCGCCGCTGGCGTGGTCGACGTGATCCTCGTCTCCATCATGCTGCCTTCGTGGAACGTCGTGCTCCTGCGCGTGGCTGCGATCTTGCTCGGGCTCGTAGCCTACACCATCCTCACGAAGGAAGCGCCCCCGACGCGCGAGGTCTGCACGCTCCTCTCGCTCGCGTCCGAGCATCATGCCATGTACGAAGACGACGACGACGACGACCTCCAGGAGTCACCTCGACAAAGCGGCTTCGAGTGGCAGCCGCAAGGCTTTGGTCGCATCGAGCCGGGCTGCCGGCCGCGCCCGACCCCCAACGCCGACGAGTTTGGTTCCCCGATGATGAAGCGCAACAGCAAGAGCTTCGAGATTGAGGATGAGGAAGACGACGATTCGAGCCCCGATTCGTCGCCCATCCGCCGCCACAATGGCAGCACGGCCGTCCGGCAACTCGTGGACTTCGACACGTAGCGTGTCTTTCCCCCCCTTCTTACTTATAGTGGTCAAACTACCTATGTCTCTCCATCTTACGAGGTGGATACCCAAGCTATCGAAATGCTCGACACCAGGCTTCGTACTGCGCTTCCTCGTCTTCGTAGGCCGGCGACGGCGTCCACGGCTTCTCGACCATCTCTTCGTGATCGTTGGCGGCAGGGTCCTCCTTGGCAAGGACATTGTTAGTGGCGCTTCCGTCGCGAAGGAAGGGTGTATGGACGGCGCCTGCTTTGTCGTCTTGGCTCGTTTTCAGGGCTTGAAGTTCCCGAGCCTGGGTCGGCCGTGACCGCGGTTGATCGGCCTGCTTGGCGACGACCTCGATCGACTCTACGGCGACAAATTCCGTTGGCAGCAACGGTAGCACGGGGGGAAGCGGGGTCGGGTTGCGCTGGTACAGCTCCTCTGGAAGGTCCGTGTGCGCGTACAAGCCTTGCTCGTGGTCGTCTTCCACGTCGGGCGTCACGGCGCAGTGAGAGTCGAGCTCGGTAATCTTCATCTTGAAGAGCTTTGCGAGGGCTTCGACTGCGGCGAGCTCCTTTGTCCCAAGCAGCGTCACTGCGACGCCGTACATATCGTCAAGGTCCCTCATCCATATACAAAACCCATAACCAAGAAGATTCGTGCAAAGGATATGTGTCCCCCAAAGCGCCCCGCGCGACCAACGCGGTGCAAATACGTCGCCGGGTCCCGCGGCAGCTCCAAATTGATCTACGAACCATCCATATCCTAGTGTCGACGATCCACGTCGAACCGTACCACAAGGTTGACGCGGTCCACGTCAATGCCTCGCGCCGTGAGATCGGTCGATACAAGAATGCGCACTCCAAACGCCCGGAAGCGGTCCATGGCGGCCGTGCGCTGCTCTTGGCTCTGCGCACTCGTGATGCACTCGGCAGGAAACCCGCTGGTCGAGAGCGCCGCCGCGACCGTCTCGGCGCTACAAGGAAGCTACTTGAGAGAATGCAGCGGTCGTCTTCGCACCGAAACTTGTCGTTGGAGAAGACGATGCACTGGTGGAACGGCTGGCGCGTGAGGAGGCTCGTGAGCTGCTCCTGCTTGACGACATGCAACTCTTCCTTTCTCGATGGATCCAAAAGCACGTAGCGCTGCTGCACGCCGCGCAGCCAGACCTCGGGCGCCGCGTTGGCCTCGCGGTCGCGCCATGCGGCCGTGTCGTCGGCCTGGACGTACTCGGTCGTGACAACGTTGGGTCCGCGCACGCAAACAAACTGATGCAAGGCTTCCATGAGTGCATGTGAGGTCGACGTGGACGTGCGCACCTGCGGATGATGCATTTGCCGTGCGAGGTCGGCTAGCTGGTCGGGCGTGAACGTGGCCGAGCAAGCGATCGTCTATATGAAGGTGATGACCATCAAGACGTAGGAATGGACACGTACTTGCTTGGAGGTTGGCAGCGCCGAGAGGATAAATCGCATCTAAAATGAATGGCGTTCGTCCAGCTAAAGCAGCTCATGATGGATCGTACGTCGGCTTCAAAGTCGGGTTGAAGCAGCTTGTCGACTTCGTCGAGCACGAGGAGATGAACTTGGTCGGCAAGGAGGCTCTTGCGCTGAACGAGCGACTTGAGACGACCGGGCGTGCCCACGACGAGCCGTGTCGTCTTGCGCCGGAGGTTCGCTTCGTCCGTGTCGATGGGCAGCCCACCTATGCATGCAACGACCATGGTAACGTCCAAGCTTGGAATCGGTGCGAGCAATGACTGCAACACATGCTGGATTTGCAGCGCAATCTCGCGCGTCGGCGCCAGCATGACAGCCCAGCTCGTGCTCGAACGATGGACGAGATCGATGGCCACTGTCGCAAAGACGAGCGTCTTGCCCATGCCCGACTTGGCCTGCGCAATGAGGTCGTTCCCAAAGAGAGCGATCGGCAGCGCCTTGGCCTGGATCGGCGACGGGACATGGAAGCCGCAGGCTCGAAGACTCGCCTGCACCGGCGCCGGCAGCGGCAGGTCCGCGAATTGCATCTGGAATTGGCGTATGGAACACAGAGCGTTAGAAACACCCAACTTGATCATGGGACATGCAACATAAGCGCTGTTCGCCGAGTAAGTGGATCGTGCGCTCAAGGCGTCTACAAGGCATATATGTCGTTGCGTGCGCACGAGCCTTACCTGATGTGCTGGTCGCGCAACATCAATGCTCGAAACAAGATCGTCGTTGGACTTCTCGACGCGTTAGGTGACGTCCAATTAGTCAACGAAAATGACAAAACGATCGATTTTGTCAAAAAGCGGTGGTAACTATAAAAAATGATTGAATATATGTATGTCATAGAAATGGCAAACCCTTTTATAACACAGATTTGGGCTCTGACGTGGCGCGGCCACAGACGGCGAGGAAGGCGATATACGGTCACACCGCTCCACGACGTCCAAGCCAGCTCTAGGCACCATTTCAGCCGGTCTTTGGCCATCGTACCGGCTTGGGCAATGTGGTGATGCGGTCTGGACACCAGAGTGCGTGCTTCAAGTGCAGGCAGTAGGGGAAAACGACGTGAGAGAGGCAGTGAGAAGATAGAAGTCGAATTTGCCTGGTACCCAAATAGCGTCCACCGCAACGACCACGGCATCAGTACACTCGTTGGGAAGTGACCAGCGCTGTCATCGAGGAGCCGCGGTCGCGTCCCGACCCAACAAGATCGCGCGCAGCGCGTGGTCAACTTTCTGACGAGCGCGTTCCACATTCAGAACGACAACACCTTCAAGCGCGTGCTTCTGGCGGCCTTTCCCATCGACGAAGCCGAACGTTTGCGCTACGTGGCCGAGGCCAAGGCGGCACATCGCGCTTAATGGATCGTACAACCCAGCGACTCACTTGTCGTGTGGTCCAGGGTTAGGTCCCGTCAAACTAATTGATTGAATTGACAAAATATTATAATATTTTTGTCAAAATGCGGTGATAGCGAGAAACGCCGTTTTGATAATAGTATGGTGGCGATACGAGCCACCCTTTTATGACACAGATTGGGATTATGACGTGGCGCAGTCACAAGCGTTCTCCAACAAATCCACGGCGAACCAAGCGACCATGCCGTTGATCCAGCCCTTGAACCTGCCCACATCATTAAAAAAAGCTTTTTATTACCCTCACCCTTGCCACATACTACATGTGGTACAAAAGCAGTCACTTGAATCGAGCACATGTTCAAATCAAGCATATTAAAAAATGCTTTTGGATAGCTCTCACTCAGTCTCACTATGCAAATGGGTTGGTTTCCTCGGGTGCCGGCTCGCCGTTCTTGAGCGCAATCGCCCAGCTCAGCGACGGTGCGATCGACGCCTTGTTGTCACCAATGCTGTAGGCCATGTGCCCCGCAAACATGAGCGCCTTGTACTCGGTCCCGTTGTCGTCGATCGTCACGTCGACGGTAAGGTACCCGGGCGGAATGTCTTGCATGTCGACGAGCGGAAAGTCGTACGTGACGTCGACGTAATGATAAGGAATGCCTCCTGTATGCATCTCTGCGTCGGGCTTGCGTTGCAGCACTCTGTCGGTCATCTTGTCGCCTTGCCACTGGCCTTTGTCGTTGAAGACACAAAAGACGCTGATCCAGCCGTTGAGGTAGCTCGGACCCGAGCCGCCGCCTTTGTGGCTGCAGATGCGGTCCCAGAACGCAACGTCCGCCTGGCCTTGTGCCGCCGCCACAAACTGATCGAGAATCGGCGCCAGCATCGTCGTCCACTGCTGCATGCGCTTGCCATAAGCTGAGAGCTTGTCGAGGCGACGACGAATGTCTTGCCAATCGTCCACAGTGCCGAGGAGCGTCACATGCGGAAGACCGCAGCCGAGGCAAATCTTGAAGCCGAAGTACTTCTTCATCGTGGCCATGAGCACGACGCTGCCGACGATGACGTCGTGGTCGGTCGTTGTCGAGAAGGACGGAAGCACCCAGTGCTTGAGGCTCGGGTCCACGAGGTGCTCGTCCATCTTGTCGACCATTTGTCTGGAGAGCGCGCCAAAGTCGACCGAGTAAAGGCTGCCAGCAGTCGTGACAGTAAGTTCCTTCTTGCTTTCGTGCTTGACGAGCGACGAGCGAAGCTCTTCGGCGTTGCCATCGACGTACAGACCAAACTGGATCGAAATCGCGAGCCAAATATCGTCTGGTCGGAGCACGAGGTCGTGGTGGTTGTTGTACGCTTCAATGACACCGCGCACAAAGCCACTTTTCGACGCGACGACAGGCCCGAGGTTGGTGGCTTGGACAATGTCCTTGCAGCCTTCTTTGGCAAACTCCTTGAGCGTCGTGACCGGCTGACCGTCGGTTGGAGCTTCTTTGCAGACGTTGCGCTTCACGGACGAGACGGCAAACGTGACCATGACAAGGCAAATTGGAGAATGCATCAGCCCGATGCAATCTCAGCAAGAGCGAATGATTGTCCTCGCAAACCATTTTTGTTGACGAGCGCAATCATTCTCGGTCCATTTGCCCCCAACAACCCGCGGCCACAACCCGACACCACGTCAGAGCCATGAAAAGCAACTAGGATCGACTACGTCCAGCTCTACGTCCTTGTGCCCAGACGAAGAAGATAGTAGTATGGGAGTCGTCCACACGCGGGAATCTCCTCAGTAAACTCGAGCTGCAGTACTTTGCTTTTGGTCGATTGGAATACAGTGTACTAGTGTAAGCTTACTTGGGTAACGCGTTCGTGGATACTGTATTTGTGTGAAATCCACACGCGTGTATCGAACTATTTTACCTCCTTGATTAGCATGGACGAGCGGATTGTTTCGTTTTTTGTTTACAAATGATGATGAGTCGCACTTTCGGCAGTCAATGGTGGCAGCCTATTTCCTGGGTTGACTGACGACCGGGGCTCGGACGAGAGCGTGCTTCGGACTTCGAACGACACGCGCTTGGCTTTCGGGCTTGGCATGCGTGCAAACTCGGTGGCGTCGCTCGCTTCCTGACGCGAGTTTGACGCGTGCTGGAGCGCTCGGAGGCGCAGAATCTTCATCTTCTTCTTGTAGAGCGAGCAAATGAGCACGAAAAGCATACCAAGTACAAACACGGCGAGGCCAAAGCCCAGCAGTACGTACAGCGTCTTGTGCGACTGGCCTATCGATCATCCTTGAGAAAATAACGCCTCGTAGAAATGCAGTGTACCTCCCGACGACAATGAGGAGGACGAGGTGGAGTTGGGTCTGCTTTGCTTGGATGGACGCTCCGTGGAGACGACAACGATGGTTGGCATGCCCTCTACGCTGTCTGGGCTCGTCGTCGGTGACAATGGTGTCTCGAACGGTATTGCGCTCGGCGACGGTGGCGGCCAAGATACGACTGCGGGCGGCAGCGTCGTGCGCGGGGGAAACGTAATGACCGATGGCGGCGTCGTGCTCGGCGGTGGCGCTGTCGTCGTGACGTTGTCGTTCCCGCGCACGGCGGATGCTGCCAGCAGCACTGTGAGGTACACTCGCATCTTTCGAACTGCAGCTTTCCCAACGCCCATCGGAATTCTGACAGGCAATCTCGCCCTGTCCAGTGCGACCAAGGTGCGAATGCACATTTTTCGCGCCGCAAGCAGTAGCCAACCGCCGGTGCTTTCACGTGTCTTTGACCAAGAAGGCTCGCCCGACAAGGCAAGCGTCAAGATGCACGTGTCGGCAGCGTAGCTGTCGGCATGGAGAGACGCATGCAAATCAGAACACAGATCTTGGACGATGGATCTCAGTCCGCGCTCGAGAGGACCGCGAACATTTCGAATGGGCTCAGCTAGCGTCACTCTAAGGCCCAAGGGAGTGCATCAATGCCCTGGATGACAGTATCGTGTGCGCCACCGTTGATGCATACGTTTCGGAGAGCATCAACTTGGCGCCGTGGGCACACGCGCCAGCATTGCAACCCTAGATCTTAGCCCGGATCCTTCCATGATGTGACTGTTGCGGCCTAGTTCTAAGCGAGTCGTTGCGTCGGCGCTGACGCTCACGTGTCACTCGCCGCCACCTCCAATTGTGCAAGGTGGCGGTTGGCGATCTTTCAACCGGTTGTGCTCGTCGTTGATTGGTCCGTTGCGCACGTGCGACGCACGATTGGCTGGTTTTATGCTCTGCAAAACCTGTAAAAACGCATAGATTGGTGGTATCGACTTGGAGAGATATCTGCTGTCGCATCAACAGCGAATTCGATTTCGCCGTGTGGCGACGAGCGATGAGCAGCAGCTGGGCACGGACCGTCATCTGCATCGTCGCGGTCGCGGGCGCCGCCACCGGCACCGCGCTTCTCTATAGGTATGCGACGCGCGGCCTCGGTGGCGAGCAAGACCGGTCGCGCGAGCTGCCCACCGCGCGCAACACTGCGTCGACGGCGGTTGTTTCGGAGACGACCATGACGGACGACGTCGACGAGCTCGCTGCGCTGGCCGACGAGCCCATGGCCGACGACGCGCAGTTCAACCACCTCGTCGTGCAAGAAGGCTCGATGCTGCTTTCGCTGTTTGGCGTCGCCTTTATGGCGATCGTGGCCATTGTGGCCATCTTGATTGCGATGACGAGCACGCAGTCGGTGTTCCAGATGGACATGTTTGCGCCGCTCATGTTTATCGGCATGGGCATTGTCGCGGGTACGCTCATCTTCATTGATAACGCGGCGCTAACGACACGCTAGCGTCCATGACCCACACGGCCCAGCACCGCCCGTTGCCCGAGTCTGTTATGCCGCCGCTTCTTGCCGAAAAGAGCGTGTATCCCGACAACGAAATGAACATGGATTCGAACCCGACGCCGCTGCCACGTATGTCGATAGTCCTGCGATGCGTCGACCGACTGTATGGATGTAGCAACTCCGGTCGCAGCGCCGGCGCCCGTGGTCCCAGCCCAGCCGGCAACGCGAAGCCTCCCGGCGGCCCGCGCACCTGCAGGCGAAGCGCCATCGATTGAGTCCATTCTCCGCCACGCCGACGAGCTCTACGACCAGGTTCACTACACGCAGTCAATTCTCTTGCTCAACGGTTGCCTTAGGTTCGGTTCCGAGACTTGCACGCGTACTTGGCGACGAACCTCCAGCACTACCCCAAGGACGTGGAACTCGTACATGACAACCTTATCCTGTGCACGCATGCTTATATATGTGGCTAGCTCTGGCGGTGCGCGCGGTCATGCCAGGACATGATGCCCGACAGTGCGAGCGACGACGGCAAGAAGACGCTGGCGTTTGAGGTGCGTCGTGTCCTCTTGCTTTGCAGTCCACTTGACGCTTGCACGCAGGGCCTCAAGTACGCCGAGGAAGCGTACGCGGTCAACCCCAACCACGCCATGAGCAACAAGTGGATGGGCATCATGACAAGGTACATCTTGTGTCTTTACTTGGTGCAGAGGTTGAGCACCCTGCGCAGCACGTGTGGTTCGTTCTTGGGGACGTCCAAGAAGATTGAAGGCGCATACAAGATCAAGGTACGGCGATATTGCTTGTGATGACGACGACGCGTCACGGATACCTAGGAGTTTATCGCGCGCGCGATTGAGCTCAACCCGACGGACGCCACGTCGCACAACATCCTCGGGCAGTGGTGCTTGGCGTTTGCGAGTCTCTCGTGGTACGAGAAGAAGGCGGCGGCCGTCATCTTTGGGACGCCGCCGACCGCCACGTACGAGGAGGCAGTGCGCCATTTTCACGACGCCGGTAGTCCCACTTGATAGTGTACTGATGCATTGATATTCTGACGCGATGATGTAGAGAGCATTAGCCCCGGTTTTTGGAAGAAGAACAGCTTCTTGCTCGGCGAGACGTACCTCAAAATGAGCAACAAGACCGAGGCCAAGCTCTGGCTCGAGAAGGCGAAGGCAGTGCCCATCAAGACGACCGAAGACAAGGAAGTCCACGCCGAGATTGAGAAGCTCCTCCGATCGCTGTAGAGTGCTATGGATAAGATTGTGGCGAGAGTGTATTAGCATCGTGGCTTGCGGCGGTGCTTCTTCCGTGCATTTTGCGCGTCTTCGAGGGACCGGCGAATGGCCTCGCGCATCTCTGCATCGCTATCGTCATCCTCGTTCTCGGCATGGGCGCCAGCGATATCATCGTCGTCGTCGTTGCTGTCGTGATGGTCTTGTGGTAGGCGGTGGCGCAGCTGCGACTCGAAATCTTCGGTCGTGAGCTGGCCAGGCAGCCGCTGCTTGTTGCGGTTGAACACCGAGTACGCGCTCGGCAGCTGGATCTCGTTGCCATCCTCATCGACGCTGACCGAGTCGGTGGCCTTGTCGCCGAGGTTGGAGAGCACGGCGTAGAGGATGCTGCCCATGACAAAGATCGGCGCGGCGTCGATCTGCTCGGCGCTGTAGAGGCCGACCGCCCATACGAGCAAGAGACCGAGCCGCTTGGCGTTCGCGGCAGTGAGCACGCTGCGCAGCTGGTCCGTCGAAGGCTGCAGCGCCTCGAGCGTCGCCGCGTTCACACGCAGCACGGGCGGGACGAACGGCAAGAGCGCGTCTCGGATGCTTGCGTAGCCCATGGCTTGTTCGTTTGCCATGGAATAGTGTGGTACAGAACGGAGAATAGTGTCTGATGCGGAGCTTTTTAGTCTGAGACGTCGTGATATACTGTGACTGGGAACTATCTCACGATGTCGCTTCCGCCTCGCGAGCCTACAGCGGCCTCGCTCGCCGCACCAAAGTGAGTCACTGGATGAATGGCATAGCACTGATATTGAGCTACCAAGCCGCGGAGCGAAGCTGCCATCGATCCGAGTGCTTAGCGCCTGCGATATTCCAACTGCAACAAGTACCTCGTCAACCTGCGGACAGGCCATCTCTGTCAAAGTTTGATGGCGTCGCTGCTGACCGACAGAGGCAGACGCAGAGACAACACTTGATGAGCTTTCGATACAAAGGAAACGCGAGATCGTATCCTATCGTCGCCTACGCCTTGTACTGTCCGTTCGAGAGGCTGCAGCCAGGCGCCGGCGCCATGGTCGGAGATGGCTTGTCGGCCTTGATGGCCTTGACGGCTTGGCCGTTGCCTTGCAGTGGCACGCAGTTTTCTATCGCAGAAAGGTCGTTGGGCTGACCAGTACGCAAGGAAGGAAGAGAGAACGTACTGTACACTTGCCACTGGGGCTGGTGCAGCGCGAGCCAGTAGAAGCGAAGCATGCAGCCGTCACCCGCGCAGCTCGAGTAGTCGACCGGCAGGTGGGCCGCGGGCTTTTGCGGAAAGTTCGTCGGGCAGTCGTCGTTCTGGAACACGCGCTTGTCGTCCAGCCATACCTCGCACGGACCCTATGCATGCAAGATGAGCCTCAAATCACCATGGTTTGTCTACCGTGTGGCTCGAGATGAAGCCTTCGCCCGTGTCGGGGTTCCGCCACGTCATGGCGCCATCGGACGGGATCGTCTTCTTGGAGGCGTTCGGAAGCGAGTTGCCGCAGGCCGGCCCTTGGGGCTCGAGCATATCGCGGAGCGTCTTGAACTGGGACTGCACCTTGAAGGCACTTGTAAAGGCCGCGACATTCTCTTGCGGCGAGCCGTCAAACTTGCCGGGCAGGTTGGCTTGGATCGTCGCCACGTACGTCGTACGCATGACGTTGGGCGAGAACTCGGCCGCGGGGTTGGACACGATGCCATGGCCGGCAACCAGCGCGAGCGAGATGCCGAGGGCAGAGCAGCGGAGCGGAAGCATGCGATCGATGGGTTCGAGTCCGAGGGGCGAATTCGCAAATAAGCTTGTGTAGCGCCGGCGCCAAAGCTGTAGAAACCACGGGTAAAGGCGACGGGTAAAAGCGCCGAGCCCTGTCGCTCCGCCGAGTCGGCGCCGGTCGCAGGCAAGCGCATCGGTGCTGGACAATCGCAATGCGTTGGTGCCAAGGCCATGACCGAGCGGCGCGACTGGCGCAAAGGCTCGGTGCTCGACGCTGGCAGGGGACGCCCATCGGTCGCTCGCTGGTTCGCTCAAGTTTGGATCCCGCGTGCCGAATGCAAATAGCTCGTAGGTGGCATGTGCCACATCCAAGTAGCCAATGAAACGCAGGATCTCGCGCTCACGCGCCAATGGCAATGCAGGAGACGAGCGAAAGATCCAACGCCGCCGACAGTGACTTGTAGTCAGTCATGAGCAGTGCTAGGACGCCGACGTCCACGTAGAAAATCTCAACTATAGCAAAAGTCTATAGAGTGTAGATAGACTAAATATCGTTTTGGCCACAAAAGAACGAAGCCATCAGGAACATCGCGATGGCTTTTCTGCAAACTTTCCGGAATTGTCAACCGTTTCCTTCCATGACCGATGGGATTACGTTCGACAGCGCCAAGGGCGAGGTCGATATCGCGTCCGGGCATCGTCGCTGGGTGCGCGAGGCGCTCGAGAAGCGGCTCAAAAAGGCGACAGCGACGGGCACCGTCGACTTGAGCGGGCCGCTCGCGTCGAGCCTCGTGTCTGGCCACGCGAGTCTCCAGCTCGACCTTGTGCCAAAAGAGCTGTTTGCGACAGCGTCCAAACTCTCGTGGGCAAAGACGCATCTGCGGCGACTGTACCTGACCAACAACTCGCTCTCGCTCTTGTCGCCCGAAGTGGCCCTCTTCCAGCAGCTGCGCGTGCTCGGTCTTGGCGGGAACGCGCTCACATCGCTGCCGACTGAGATTGGCTCCCTCCCGCATCTCGAAGCGCTCTATGCCGAGCGCAACCAGCTCACGTGTGTCCCCGAGTCGCTCGGTCGCTGCAAAAAGCTAGCAACCGTGACGCTCGACTACAACCGGTTCCGGACCTTTCCGCTGCCGCTCACGCAGTGCAGTCGCCTCCAGCATTTGAGTTTGAGCCACAACGAACTCTCGGAGCTGCCGCCGCGCATCCGCCGCCTCTCGTGGCTCCTAGAGCTCAATCTGGACTACAACCGCCTCGGACCCGACTTGCCACCTGAAATGATGTACTTGAGCCGGCTCCAGCGGCTCGGACTCGATATGAACCGGCTCGGGAGCGTGCCGCACTGTGTGCTCATGCTGCCGCAGCTCATAAACGTGCGCCTCAACGGCAACCGACCGTCCAACTACGTCGTCAAGGACTCGGTGACTGGCGAAGTGCTCGACGGTATCAACGTCCCGGTGCGCTCTGGTCGACTCTTCAATGTATATGTCAATGGGCGGTGATCTAGGTGCGCCACGATGGCTACTTGCAGCTGCGCGAGGCTGTCATGACCAAAGACGAAGGCAGCGAATTGTACAAGAAGCGTGTCCAACATCTCGACGGCCTCGTTCCTGCCACGGACCTCAACCTCGAAAATGCATTTCACGACCGCGACAAGGACGAGGTACTCGCTGTCCATGCGATTCCCATCATTTCAAATACGCGGCGCTAGATTGGCCGCAAGATTCTACACGGCCGCAAGTAGCAACTGCACAAGTGCACACTAGAGGTAATTTTTCACTGTTTGCTTCGCCAAAATATCTTGAGCTCCATAAATTAGGCGATTCAAAGTTGTGCCCATGACCTTTACACCATACTGTTGTATTAGTGCATGGCGCTGTTAAGATAGAAAAGGCGGGGCGTTCGTTCAGTAAGACTAGGCATCCCATCAGTCTGGTGGTACAAAATATATGCTTTAAAAACACTGCGGCAGCCTGGTATCGAAGTGCCGACGTAAAATTAAGAGTGGTTTTGAACGTGTTTATTTCAATCAAGGCAGTGTACAGCATTCCAAGTTTTCTTAAATCTCGCTCCTGGTGGCGCATTGTCTGTTCTTTTTGCGGCAAAGATAATTAGCATGGCGAGCGCTGTGTTTGTATTCAACTATGATCGCACCACTCTCTTTATTCTCGTTTTCCGAGCACGAAATAGTTGATGCACAATATTGTCGTCTCGTTGCTCGTATACCTAGCTGCAAGAAACACTAGGTACTCGCCGGCCCTATCAGCAAAGCACAATGAGCCGCGTACTACGAGAGGGCGCAGATGCAACGAACGTGCGAGGACGGCCAGGGCGACAGTGTTAAAGTCGCGCAAGGTCACCTTGGGTGGTAGCGCCTTCTCGGTCTGCACGACAGCGTTCACAATGTCGTTGGCGTGGCGCGGAAAGTGCTGGCGCAGGAGCTTGGAGGCGACGACAGCCGACACAAACGGCGCTTTCTCGTAGACCCTAAGGTCGTCGTAGATGGCTTTGAGAAGCGTTTGCTTGGTCTTGATCGAGCGCAAGTCCATGCGGCTGTAGCGCGCCTCCTCGTCGAGCGCGATGATGCGTGGGTCGTTCTGGACGAGGTCGATGAGGTAGTTGAGCGGGTCGTTGGGCAGGTCCACGATGAGACGCTCCATGAGAATCGCCATCATGTCTTTGACGTAGTTGCCCAGCGAGTAGCTCGTCATCTCATCGAGGAGCGCTTCATTCCGCGCCAACGTCTTGGGGGCCATCGCGACTTTTCAAGATACCACAGGAGGCACACTATTTTCGACTTTATTGTCTTGCTATCGTTTCCGACTGGGTATGGATAGTGTTCTACATCATCTCTATTTAGTGTGAGAAAACCGGCTAGCGAGCTATGTTGTGTCCCTTGCAAGGGCTCGCGGACGGCTTTGCAGCGTATGTACTTGCCGCGAGATCTCGCAATGCCGAGTACGTCCAAGCGACCCAGCATTTGGAGGGGTCGATGGCGGCGGCAGCCAATTGCAGTTTGAATTTTGCAGGCTCACTTGGACAACAGCACTGCGTGTCTTTTCACCGACTCGAAACATTCCCAAAGTGATCTTATCATGTTTCGTCATCAATACATCAAGTCGCTCGACTAATGGCATCGCTCGACGCAGGCCAGCACGCTGGTTTGTTGAAGTACCGATGTATCAAATAAGGTCATATGTTTTCATTGTTGATCATTGGATGCATAAAGCCATAAGGTGCTGATCATCAAACCCGGATTGCCACCCGAGCAGAAACGCCGAGCGGTCTCATTGGACAGAAATCTCGCAACTGCACCTTCGCACAAGACACTGGTTGGATCAGGTTGTTTTGCCACTTGCCGCGATCAGCAATTCAACTTTGTATCAACTTGATACATATGGCGCAAGTGGTGGCGCGATTCGTGGCGATTCTGGGCGCTTGAATGAAAGGTTCACTTTGCAATTGACATCCGACAACAACAATGAGCCAGAACCAGTGGACGGCTGCTGAGGTTTGTATTTGCACCGAGGCATGTGCAAGCCGCCTCACAGTCGACTGTAGCGTGCGGCCCTCAAGCGTCTCGACCCCGACGGCACGACGTGGAAGCTGATCGCGACAGGCTTTCCCGGCCGCAGCGCTGCCAGTTGCCGCCAGAAATGGTTAACTATCACTGGCAACACGAACAAGCGCATTTGGAGTCGGGACGAAGACGCCCGACTCTGCTACGCTTTGAGCGTCACCACCAAGTGGCCCAAGATCGCCACGATCGTCGGGACGCGCAAGTACGCCGCATACGACAGCATGACGAGGACTCATATGTCGATGCTTCATTAGTTATAGACAATGCCAGAGCCGGTGGCAGCGGATGGGCGAGAAAGGACTCGCGATCAAGTGCAGCGTCAAGCCCAGCGGTCGTCCCGTCCTGAGAAAGACGGCGAAGGCACTCTCCACGACGCCGGACGACACGGTCTTGGACGTATACGCACAAATTGAAGCCATGGACCTCAACTGGAACAACATCGCGCCAGCGCCCATCGGCTCGGACTACGTCGCCCGCAGCTTTGCTTCGATGGATGAAATTGCGATGCGGTTGCCGGCACAGGCTGCGACGGCGCCAGCCGATCTTGTGTCGCTGTCGACGACGGTCGCGTCGCCTGACGAGCATTTGAGCCAAGCCGAAGTGGACTATTGGTCGGCGCTTGTGGTCCACGCCTAACCCCAGCGTCGACACTGCGCAAATATTTTGTTTTTTGGATGACAAAAAAAAGTCCATTTTCCATGTGTACACAAGAACGTCCATTCACTGTCGACGCTCATTGTGACTGCGACGCACCTCGTGCGTGCGACCTCGGTGGGCTGCGATGTGGCTCGTCGCTCAAGCTTCCTGCGTGCACTGAGTCATGGACAAGGTATGTCCATTCTAGACCGTCGCTCGTCCTACTTAGTATTGGTACACCACTTGCTAGTTAATCGAATTATACATACAGACGCGCTCCTCTTCTAAATGCGCTTACGTCGTCGTCGTCGTACCTGCGGCGGACAGGTCTTGTGGCATCGGCACCACCTTGTTCATGACGCTGCTCTCGGCGGCGCGTTCGGCCTGCGCATCGGCCTCGGCGTTGAGCGCTTTGAAGCACTGAATTTCTTCGTAAATGCGCGCTGCAACAAGCATCTCAGACCCATTAGACGAATACTGTCTCGTACCTTTGAGTTGCGCGCGGTCCAGCGGCACGTTCTCAAAGCCCATGTCGAGCGGCTGCAGCTCCACCGCTTCCTTCCGCAGTGACCGCACCTCGTTCAAGAACGGGTGCTGGAGCGCCGCTTCCACCTATTTCCATTGGTCCATCACCCGATACATTGATAGAAACACACACGTACGCTAATGCGCGTGTCGGGGTTGAAGGTCAGAAATTGCTTGAGGAGGTCGAGCGCCTCTGGCGGCGCGCCAGGGTAGAGCTCCTTCAAATCGCGGGGCTCCTTCTTGTTGAGTTTCCGGAGGTACTGCTTGACTTCGCCGAGGTTGCCAATGTCCTCTTCTTTGGGTGTACCGATGACGCCAAAGATCACGTTGAGCTGGTCGAGCTTGTCCGAGTACGTCGTCGGTCGGTCGGCGCTCAGCGGAAAGCACGACCGGCCCGGAAAGATCGGCGTCCGCGACTATCGACGCATTCCATTGTAGGATCGATGGGACAGGGCAGAGTACCTGGTACTGCGGGTAGCTCTCGGCTTGCATCGACAAGAGCTCGGCAAAGATGCACCCGACGCTCCAGAGGTCCACCGCGTAGCCATAGTCCTGGAGCAGAATGAGCTCGGGCGCGCGGTACCAGCGCGTCACAACGTGCTTTGTGAGCTGGCGCTGAAACTAAAACAGCCAAATTGAGCTACAAAGATTGAAAGTGGAAACAAGACCTTGGGCGTAGCGCCATCGGTCGGCGACCGGACGCGCTGGTGGTACTGCGGCGAGACGGGCTCGCCTTGGTCCTTGTAGATGGCCGCGTCGACGACACGTGCAAGGCCAAAGTCGCAGATCTAATGCAGAACTAAGCTCTTAGTTTGTTCGAGGCGCGGGCGACCTTGAGCGTGCAGTCTTCGTTGAGGAGGATGTTGGCGGGCTTCATGTCGCGGTGGATGACGTTGGCGCTGTGGACGTACTTGAGTCCGCACAGCAGCTGGTACAAGAAGAGCTGGATATGGCGCGTCGTGAGGTACTGCGGACTCATGATGAGCTTGTGGAGGTCGGTGTCGACAAACTCAAAGACGAGGTAAAGGTCCTTGAACGTCTCGAGGTTGGGCGGCTCGAGCACATCGAGAAGCGTAATCACCTCCGAATGTCTGCAAGACAGGCGCGGACGTGAGGATGCGACGAAGAAGGATGCAGCAGAGACTACCGGAGGTGGCGCAAGATGTAAATCTCGCGGTACAGGCGCTTGCAGTCGACCTCTTGGTCAAAGACATTGATGATCTTCTTGATAGCGACGCGCTTGTTCTTGAGTTCGTCATAGGCCTCGGCCACCTACGGCCCGTATGACCACACAATGCAACGACGACGACGGCGACGCACCTGGCCATACGAGCCTTTGCCGAGAAGGCGCACGAGGCGGTAGCGCGATCCGACTTGCCAGCCGCGAAAGTTGCGCTGCGTCACAGGGTTCATGTCGACGGGCGGCGCCGGCGCGGCGCGCGACGTCTCGGCGGCCTCGGCTTGGCCGTACGCTGGCGTTGGTGGCATCATGGCCGCCGGGCCCTGCGGCGTCGGTGGTATCTCATGCAGCGGCGGCGTCTCGAGGCCGGCCTTGCGCTTCTTGAGCATCGGGTGCGCGGGGACGTCTTGGGCCGCCCGCTTCATGCTGCGCTGCTTGCTCATTACCAACGCCGGCTCGGAAGATGGGGTTCCGAAATGAGGTAAAGGCCGAGCGCCCCAATTGGATATAATTCGGCCGTTTTTTTGGCACTTGGCGATTGTATGCGCTAAATTTGTCGCGGGCAGCTGCACGGATCAGAGCCGCAGCTGCGGTCGCGCCGGGCCGCGACGGGCTCGCCGAGATGGCGCTGGCGAGAAGCGCTGCCGACCGGCGTAGCAACTGCGCTATCGCGGCCTCGATGGGCCATGGCCGTTGCGCGGGCCGTTGGGTGAGGCGCCAGCTGCGCACCCAAGGGCGGGGCCTGGCGTCAGTCGGCGCAATTGCGCCCAACGAATGATCGCCAGCGAGTACGAACGACAAGCCGGCTGCTGCTGTCGCAGGTACGCGTACGATGCAATGGAATTGGATGGGTTTGCTTCGCATGCTACAACAACGGGACCATGCAGAAGCAGCTCCTCGTCGTGCACGCGATGTGCGTCGACGCACATGTACACATGTACAGACGCTTGTATCAACACCATGTTAGGGGAAATCCTTGTCCAAGGCCGCATCCGTCGACCGACTAAAGTCGACAGTTCGCAGCACGTACTGCGGCTCGGTGCAGATCTTCATGACGGCTTGGACGCCATAGTTGAGCGGCACCGAGTAGAGGCCGTCGAGGTTGACCTTCATATCCCACCCGAGCGACCGCATCGAGACGCGGCGCGCCTTCCCGCGCCGGAAGCGAATGTCGCCAAACGTGGCGTTGATAATGGGCTCGCGCACGACATAGCCCATGTCGACCGAGTCTTCCGCAAACATGTTCTGCTTGTTGAGCCTACAACCCCATGAGCTACGGCGTCGGCGTCGCAAGTACATTTCTGTGATCTCGGTCACGGTCTCGTTCGTGTACGTATGAAAGTCCATCGCGTGGAGGACGCTAGAGATCTGCTCGCGGTGGATTTGCGACTAGAATAGCGTCCGCGCATGAGGCGCTGCCACGTCATCGGCCCGACGTACCGCCGAGTAGTGCCACGCGCTCGAGCCCGTCCCAGTGCACACGATGATGCCGCTGCTTCGGTGCGATTCGCGCTGCTGCTGGTCAATGCCAATGTTGTAGTGGGACGGCCGGGACGCATCGCTCTCGGCAATAAAGACCTACACATGCATACGTCGTCGTCTTGACCTGCGCGCAAACCATGTACCTCGTTGAGCGCATACCGCGGGAGCTCGTACTTGAAGCCTTCTTGGTTGACCATGCCGACGCGGATGCGCTGCCGGTGTCGCCAGCGAAAGTCGCCCGTCAGGAGCCGGTCGAGACCAATGCTAAAGCGGTGGCACGACGCGTCGATCGAGTACGCGCAGAGGTTGCCTTCGCTGCGCGCCGAGTCCGTGTTGAGGCCCGCGACAGGGATCGGCTTGTTGACAAAGCTCGCTGCTTTCAGAAACGTGCCGTCGCCGCCCGCCGAGAAGATCATGTCGGCGCCGTCGTACGCGTCATGCGTGAGCTCGTGGGCGTTGACAATCGTGCAGTTGATGTCGTACTCTTTGAACCTACAGCATCGAAATGACTATAGACCAAAGGGTTGCATAAGGGAGAGCAGTACGTGGACGTGATGTCGTCGATCGCGTCAATGTGGTGGTCGTGGCTGGCCTTGAGGCGGTCGTAGACAAAGCCTCGCATCGACATTTGCTTCTTCAGCGCTTCCCTATGCGCCCATCATGAGACGTTGCGTGCTGAGCCGAGCACCAACCCCGAGTTGCCGTACAGCGACTCTTCGTGCTGGTACCGCGTCATCTTGTTGACGACAACGACGTTCTGGAGCGTGACCTTGGGCAATGGCACGGCGAGGACCGGGTGCAAAATGTTCGGGTCTGTCTCGGCGCAGAACGTGTGCTTGTTGGGCGACTCGGCGTCGTCGCAGTAGAGCCGCTTCTTGTCCGGGCGGTACGTCTGCTGGAGGTACTCCTCCGAGACGATCATACGGGGCACGCGCTCGGCGATTGCAAGCATCATCTCGTTGTCGTACACCGGTCGGTTGATCTTGATCCAGCCTTTCGGACTGAGCTTCTCGTTCCAGGGGCACACCGACCGCATGTGCGTGAAGAAGGGCGCGACCTTGCCCGTGCCCGGGTCGGTCCGCGTGTAGTGCAGAATGTGCGCGTTGTGGATCTGGTCGACCATGCGCCCGCTCATCTGGAGCTCGCGAAACGTCTCTTGTGACATGCGCTCGAGGCGCGTCCGGAGCGCCCACATGACCTCGCTGTGGCAGACAACGACCGCCTTCTTGCCCGGGAGCTCGCGGTGCAAGACGCAGAGCATGCGGTCGACGCGCTGCGCGACGGCCGCCATCGACTCGCCGCCCGGCGGCGCGTAGTAGAAGCGGTCGAGGTCGCGCCGCACGAGCTCGTCGTACATGTTCTTGAAGCGCTCGTCCTCCGACATGAGGTCCATTTGGCCCCAATCGCGCTCGCGCAGGAGCATCTCGGCGTACCACTGGGCGTCCGGCAGGTTGAGGCGCGCGGCCGTCTCCATCGCGCGGAGGTACTCGGACACGAGGTATCGGTCAAAATAGACCATGTCGTTCTTGCGCAGCCACTCGCCGGCGGCCTCGGCCTGCTCGCGGCCACGGTCCGTGAGTCGCCAGTTGGAGCTATGGCGGTGCTTGAACTCGCCGCTAAAGAGGCTGTGGTCGCCCTTGATCGAGCGCTCGCGGGCCACGTTGCCTTCGCTCTCGCCGTGGCGGATGAGGACCAAGTCCGAGAGCCGAGGCGCCTGGAAGTGGTGCAGATGGCGCCGGAGCCCCCACTGGTGCCACGCGCGTCGTCCTACCAAGGTCCGCATGCTCTTTTTGCCATCGAGTGGGCAAACTGCCGAGTTGTCCGCTCGGGCGGCTTGGATGAAACCCGCCCACAATCACTTCGGCTGGAAGATTCCCACAGAAGATTCCTCGACTAAACGACTAACGGCAGGAATGCCACAACCGACTAAGAAGCCGCGACCGTTCGCAGTCCATCACGCTGCGCTTCCATCTCATGCGTCGACATGCACCCAGGAGCGGACGTGTGATACACTCGATCATCGACCTCCAGCCGCCTGTCCACATGGAAGCTAGCCGGCCACAGATCCTTCGTCCGTGTGGCCAGCCCATGAGGCCATTGGGTGCTCCTGTAGAGCCATGCGCAAGGGACGCGTGGGGGCGCCTTGGGCTCCATATTGACGAGACAGAAGGCTGACAAAAACAAAGCCAAAGGACGAGGCCCCTTCGCGCAGTGTATTGTACTTGTAAATATACGAGACCCAATGCAGTGAGAGAAACCTCGTTGATTTCATCTACATCATTTCGTCCATCTCTTCGTCTTCGTCGAACTCGCCTTCTTCCTCGGCCGTCGCGTCCTGGTACTGCTGGTACTCCGAGACAAGATCGTTCATGTTGGACTCGGCCTCCGTGAACTCCATCTCGTCCATGCCTTCGCCCGTGTACCAGTGCAAGAAAGCCTTCCGCCGGAACATGGCCGTGAACTGCTCCGAGACGCGCTTGAACATCTCCTGGATCGCCGTCGAGTTACCAATGAACGTCGTCGACATCTTGAGGCCCTTGGGCGGGATGTCGCACACGCTGGCCTTGATGTTGTTCGGGATCCACTCGACGAAGTACGACGAGTTCTTGTTCTGGACGTTGAGCATCTGCTCATCGACTTCCTTCGTGGACATGCGGCCACGGAACATGCAGGCAGCCGTGAGGTAGCGGCCGTGACGAGGATCGGCGGCGCACATCATGTTCTTGGCATCGAACTGCTGCTGTGTAAGCTCGGGCACCGTGAGCGCGCGGTACTGCTGCGAGCCACGCGACGTCAAGGGCGCGAAACCAATCATGAAGAAGTGGAGACGCGGGAACGGGATCAAGTTGACCGCGAGCTTGCGAAGATCCGAGTTCAACTGACCGGGGAAGCGGAGGCACGTGGTGATACCCGACATGGCGGCGCAGACCAAGTGGTTCAAGTCGCCGTACGTGGGCGTCGTGAGCTTGAGCGTGCGGAAGCAGATATCGTAGAGGGCCTCGTTATCGAGACACATGACTTCATCGGCGTTTTCGACGAGCTGGTGGACCGAGAGCGTGGCGTTGTACGGCTCAACGACCGTGTCCGAGACCTTGGGCGACGGGCAGACCGAGTACGTGCACATGATACGATCGGGGTACTCTTCGCGGATCTTGGAGATCAAGAGCGTACCCATACCCGAACCGGTACCACCACCGAGCGAGTGCGTGATCTGGAAACCCTGGAGGCAGTCGCAGCTCTCAGCTTCCTTGCGGACAACGTCGAGGACCGAGTCAATGAGCTCGGCGCCCTCCGTGTAGTGGCCCTTGGCCCAGTTGTTACCAGCGCCCGTCTGGCCGAAGACAAAGTTGTCGGGGCGGAAGAGCTGGCCGTACGGGCCGGCGCGGACCGAGTCCATGGTACCCGGCTCCAAGTCCATCAAGATGGCGCGGGGCACGTAGCGGCCGCCGGTGGCTTCGTTGTAGTAGACGTTAATGCGCTCGAGCTGGAGGTCCGAGTCGCCGTGGTACGAACCCGTCGGGTCGACGCCATGCTCGTCCGAGATGACCTCCCAGAACTTGGCACCGATCTGGTTACCGCACTGACCACCCTGAATGTGAACCAACTCCCGCATGTCAACCTACGAGGAAGAGTTGCATGAGCCGCCATGCTTCCGGAGGTGGATGAGGTCGTCGATGCATGTACCTGCTGTCGCTGCTTTCTTTCCCTTTTGAAAATGAGCGCTCCAGACGAGTCCCAGCCATTCCCCGAGCCCTGTGCCCCGGCACGAAACCTTCCACTTCTCCCAACCCTACCTCGATGGCCCCTCCCTTTGCCCAAGTACACTTGGTTTTTGTATGCATCGGGACAAAGAGAAGGGGGTGTCGTCCCAGCCAATGAGCACCCCCGCGATCTTGTCGAGTATTTTTTTATGAAACAATAAAAATACATCGCGCCGATTTAAATTTTGAAACCGATCCAAATGGTCCAATCAAACGGCGTGATGCCCAAAATGGCGCGGCCTTTTCACCAATCAACGCGCAGAGGCGTTTAAACGACGAGGTATAAATAGGGCTTGCGGTTGTACCACGTGGGTAAAGATAGATGGAGAAAGCCACCCAACGCGGAGCGGCGCGGCCTTGGCGCGGAGTGTTGGGCCCATCATTTCTTTTGCCCTCTACCCTCGAAATCGAAACTTGGGCCACCAGTCGTTCTTGCTTCGATGGAAATGCAGCGAAAATGGAGGCGTCGGATGGGACGACGGGGCTCGGAAGAAGCGTCGAAGAAGATGCGTGATGGGTCGACAATCGCCTGTCGAATGGGCGCGCGCAATGCGGCAGCTTCAACGTCTGGGACAACGCTAGAGTAGCCTTGCACAGTAGTCATGGTAGGATTCTCTATCGCAGTACATGATGCGCCCTCGACTCTACGTCAACGTCGTGGCTATGGCGCGGCTGACAGGAGACAGCCGCGGTGAAAGTGATAGGGTGCGTCGGTCGTGTGTTTGGAGGGACCCGGCCCGGGCCCATGAAAACGGTGGCTTCAAGAAACGCACGACCAGATGGTGCCGAGCTGCAATTACAAGGGACCCGGGTGGGGTGCGTACTTATGTCACGAGGGTATAAATTGCGCCGAAACATTGCGCTCCGCGGCAAGCACCACGATGGGCAACGTCTGCACCGCCTTCGGGTACGACCAAGCGCCGATTGACGACGACGACTGGGACCGCCGGGTCGTCATCGCGCCCCAAGGCGACCACGTCGCCACGGTCATCTGGCTCCACGGGCTCGGCGACACGGGGCAGTCGTGGCATCGCCACGTCACCACGCTGGGCCCGCTCGGCGGGGTCAAGTACATCTTCCCGACTGCGCCGACGCGACGCGTGACGCTCAATGGCGGCATGCAGATGCCGGCGTGGTACGACATCCTCGGCCTTCGCCCACAGGTACCTACCACCCGGTCATCGTCGGCCAACCTGCGACGTACGCATAGGACCGCGAGGACGAAGTCGGCATCCAGCGCGCAGCCAACATGCTCGCCAAGCTCATTCAGGCAGAGATCGCGCGGGGCGTTCCGCCGAGTAAGATCGCGGTCGTCGGCTTTAGCCAAGGCGCCGCCGTCGCCATGCACACGTGCTACCGCCTCTTGACGTTCCCGTTGGCATGCGGCGTCTTCCTGAGCGGGTATCTCCCGATGGCGTCGTCGTTCCACGCCCGGTCGCCCAATACGCCTGGCCTACAGTGTCATGGCGCGAAGGACACGCTCGTGCCGTTGACGTTCGGCAAGCAGTCGAACGAGCTCCTGCACGCGCACGGCATTGCCTGCGACTTCGTTGCGTACCCGGCGCTGGGCCACACGGTCGACACCGCCGAGCTCAACCGCGTCCATGCGTTTGTGACCACGCATCTGCAGATTCTAAGTCGATAACAGGCTGCCTCGATTAAGCATGCAGCGTTGTCTCGACACTACTTGGGAATACACAGCTTATGCATCTGGTCCTCGGACCGTGCCAAAGAAGCAACGCAGGGACGTCGCTTGCACTGCCACGTCACCGCGACACGTGACGATCAGACGTCACGCAGCGGAATGAGCGCCGGCGCCAGGCTGTCGACTGTGACCACCACATGGCGCCAGCACTTGACGTCAAAGATGTGCAGCGTGTCACCGACACGAACGGTAAAGAGACCGGCCAAAATGCCGGACGCAGGATCCAGGAGGCCGTCGGGCGTCGTCATGAGCATGTGCAAACTCGTTGCGTTGAGGAGCGTCGTCGACGTCACAGTCAGCGGCGGTAAATCGCGGAGGCGGTAGCGCTCGATGCCAAGGCAGAGGAGCACGGCGGCAAGGCCGAGAGCAAACCCGACGCCGACGCGCGTGGCGTCACCAATCTGCACGTGCGCACTCACACACGTCAACGCGAGGTCCATCTCGACCAATGTACACTGCCGGTGTACAGTCGCCGTGTACGTGGCCGGCACAAGCGTGACCCACAATGACGTGGCGCTCCACGCGACCAGCGCGCTCTTGAACGCATACGCAAAGGTCCATTGCCGAGACACGCAGCTCAAGAGGTCGTTGAGGATGTAGACAAACCATGTGCTTTCGCCGCCGGCGAGCATGGTCGTGAACCAGTCGAGCGGCGGCGAGACAAAGCGCGTACCGATGCCGACTTGGTCGAGGCGGAGTGTGCTCGTATGCAGGAGCCACTGCGCCGAGATGCTGCGGGCGAGCAGCCACGAGCGCCCAATCCAAACGTGGCCCACGACGCGGTTGAGCTCCATGAGGTTGAGGCCGTTCGTGATCGGGAAGTGGCGTAGCGCCACGAGCGTCGCGATAAGCGCAACGCTGATGAGCACCATCGTCACGTACTGTACCGCGAGGAGGAAGAAGCGCGAGACCGAGTTGGGAATGTCGTTCACGTCCGGCGACATCGTCAGCGGCCGGGACTGCGTTGAGAGTGTCGTGATGCGTCCGTTGTCGCCTTGAAACGACACGACGTCGCGGGCGCCCGCGGCCCACTGCACGAGGTAGACCCACGTATAAAAGCGCCACGGTCGATCGGAGGGTAGAACGAGCGGGTGGCGGTACAATTGCAGCGGCAAGGATCGATTCTCATCGACGGCAACGAATTGCACCAGCTCCACGTCCAGTGCTTGAACAGCGTCCAAGGCGGCGTCCGAGGGCGGATCCAAGCTTGGCACAAACGTAGCTAGAAACAACGACGCCGATGTATAGAGGGTCGGGCAATCGGGGTGGGCGAGAGCGTCGTTATAGCAAATAGCGTCTCCGTCCAGCGTTGGGTCTTGCGTCGCCAGAAGGGCCACGAGGGTATGGGTCATGTCGAGCGAAATGTACTCGCTGAAATAGGCGTGGCACATGTTGTCCGGGCCAAAGAAACAGCCAAAGCCCAAGGAGAGCAGGTACGGCGGGAAGTCGTCGCCACAGAGTAGGTTGCCGCCGACAGTTCTTGACGTCGACGCAAGTGCACTGGATGGAATCGGCAGCATGTCCGTGAACTCGGCGGTCAATAAGGGCACAAACGCAGCTTGGGCCGCCTCGTTGGTCACGAGCACGGATGCCAATGACGTCGTGGCGTCACGGTACACGCGCTGCAAGGCAGCTGGGCATGGTACATAGATCATGTCGACGGCGTTGAAAGGACTGATGGCGTCTCGAACGATTGCCAAGCCTTGCGTCAGCGGCGTTGGGAGCGTCATGTTCGACTGCAAGAGTGATTCGCTCGTCACATTTGAAAAGGCAAAGTCCGCGCTGTGCCGCAGCAAGGTACGACCACGAACCGCTGTGGTATTGGACGTGATTGCCCAGAGGTCGCTCGCAAACGACCAGTACATCTTGGCGGAGGTCTGCTGCTGCCAATGCAGCTTGCTGCGCGACGTACTGAGATACAGAGACGATGAGAGCCCGAGCGCGGACGTTACCACCATCGTGTCCACCATACCAAGGGTCTTGAAGTTTTGCCACTGCAGCACAAACGATTCGATGCCGTGGCGTTGCCAGTACGCGGCTTCGTCGTCGACCGAAAAAGCGTAAGCTGATCGCACCTGCTGTAGCCATGCTTGACCGTCCAACGTCGTGGTGAGCGGAGCCGTAATCCCAATCGCAAAGGCGTCGCCCCAACAGCGCTCCCAGACGCCCCAGTCGTTCAGGTTGCGCAAGGCACTTTCGAGAAAGAGTGCGCCATTCGAACGCTGCAGAACACAGCGTGCTTGCCGCTTGGTCGTTGACGCCATCTCCCACGTCTGGCCAAAGTCGAGGTAGCAGTACTGCGTAAACATTGCCGGTAAGTTGCACGGACTCATGGCGCGAAGCCCCGAAATGATGTCGACGAGCGACGTCTCGGGTTGGTACAACTGGCGTCGGGCCATGGACGCGGCCCACGTGATGTCGGTCGCCGAGCCATTGTAGCGTTGATTGATCGTGCCGATGCTTGGTGAGTCGAGCGCAAAGTCGCTGCACGCGCGCATCGAGAGCAGAGCTTCGTTGACCACGTTGGCCACAAACACCCGGGCGCCCGTCGTGTTGAACCCAGCCCAGCCATAGTCGTTGGCCAAGTACGAGGAGGCTTTCTGAGCGTACAGCACGTTACTTAGGAGCGACGTAACCAAGAAGCCAAGGCCACCGAGTGCAACGCTCACTTGCTCGAAGCGCGCGCAGCGGGACATTTTTGGCTGCAACGTCGGTCCTCGCAGCGGCGCGGTGCCGCAGTCGGGCAGCGACACGAACGTATCGAGCGCCGGCGACGGGATCGGTCGCCAGAGCTTGGAATCAAAGATTGTGCGGCGGCGCAGCTGAAAGATGCCGCTCATCGCGGCCGTCGCGCGGTCCAGCGACACGACTTTGCGGTCGCTATGATCTTGCACGTCGGACACGAGCGCCAGCGGCAGCGCCAAGCTGGGTGTATGACTCGGTTTGATCGTCGTTGGTAGCGGCACGAGATGCGCGAGACACACCGAGAGCACCAATATGAGGCCGAGTACAAGGCAGCGCGACATGTGTCCGATGGTGATGACGCCGCTGGTGCAGTAGAGCATCGTGTCCATGTCCACAGATGAGCACACCCGGTTTAGCGACGCGGCCACTTGGACGGGCGAGATCACATCGAGGCACGCAACTGCCAAAAATGCAATCGCACAGGCTATCGCGGCACGAGTGTTGGTGTGGCGGCCGCAGACAGGGTGCATAACGTCGTGTACGCTGTAGAGCACCCACGTCGCCTCGATGGCCAAAACGCAGGACGTGGCGAGATTCCGGGGCTCAAATACGAGCCGCGTTGACTGGGTTGGTGCATCGGCGACTGGAAAGATGGGTGCGGTCGAGAGACACACGACGGCCGTGAGGCTCCGGAGACTCAAGAGACCTCTATTGAACCAGACGCCGGTCGCAATGCGCGGAAAGAGGTGCCATCGCGCCGCGTGCGGTTGACAGCAAAGAAACGCCAAGGCCACGCCACCGACGAGCGCGAGACCGAGGCTGAAGAGCACGTTGGCGATACGAAGGAAACGCACCCACGTGGGTAGCGTCGTTGTCGCCTCAAGGGCGATAACTGGGGCATATGCCGCCGACAACGCGTTTATCGTGCGCACGTCGCCTTGGAACGAGACGGCTTCGCGCGACAGATGCGCCCAGTCGTATATCATAGTCCACCCAAAGAACGCCCACGATGGCTCGAGCAATGTCTGCGCCTCCAGCTGTAGCTCCGCGCTGGTCGTATTTACACTTGCCGTGTCGATAAACTGAAGTAGCGTCAGGTTGACGGCCGCGAGCGTCGCAGTCAGCGGCGGTGGTGGCGGCAGCGACGAAAGCACTGGCATTAGCGCTGCAAGATACGTCTTGCACGCGGTGTCTGTTGGAACAAGCGCGCAGATCTCGTCGATGGTCTCGGCATCCTGGAGCAGCCACAGCCCAAAGAGACCGCTCAGGCCGTGAATGACAACCGTGAGCGGTGCCGCGCCCGCACAACCGTCGTCGAATCCGAACGACTCGATAACTAACGGCACGGGTGTCCCTTGAATGCACATGGGGTTGCCGCTCACAAAGCGCAGCGCGGGAGACGCCCAGCGTCGGGGAGTCGGATGCAGTGTTAGTGACGCGGCGACGGGCGACGTTCGTACGAGCAATCGGAAGAGCTCGATCGCTGCGATTAACGGCGGCGGCACGGGAACCCAGTAGAGATCAATCGCCCCCAGCGGTCCAATGACATTGTGGACAACTTGGAAAATGGGTGACAACGGCGTTCCAACGTTGAACTCTTCAATCAACGACGGCTCCTTGTGGCCGAAAAAGTTGGACGTGTTGCGCACGAGACTGCGGTTGTACGCTGCACTAAAGGCGTTGTCGAGGCACGACGTCAAGTACGACGAGACCCACGCCATGCCAAGCGCTGTCGATGGTAGCGCATGCAACACGAGCGGCTGGTCGATTCCGAGCGCGCTGCGCAAGAGCACGGTGTCGTGAAGCCCGATTTGCAGTCGATTGGCCCACTGCAATGTGAACGACGTGCAGCCATGCTGTTGCCACACGCCGACTTCGTCGTCGATCGAGCGCCGCGGAACGTCGTCGAGGGATGCGACCCAGGCGAGTCCGTCGGCTGACGACGAGGCGATAGGGTCGCCGATCATGCCCTGGAAGCGTGCCACGTCATTCCATGTCGCCACATCGACGTTGCGCAGTATCGCTTCCAAGTAGACGGCAGCGTTCGAGGCATAATGGCTCTCGCAGCGCATTTGGCGTGCGGCCGTGTGGCCAAGCGCCCAGCGCCGGTCGAGATCTGCCCAGCAGTACGCCGACACCATGGTCGAGAGGTGCGATGTGTGAAGCGCCCGGAGCCCGACGACGGCGGCGTGCAGCGACGTCAAGTCTTGGTACATGAGGCGCCGGGGGTACGCGGGCGGCGTGCCCATCGCGTCGCTTGGCGCCAACGCGAGTGCCGTGAGGTCCAACGACGGCCAACTGGGGTCTAGTAGCAGTCGCCCTCGTACTATGCCCGAAAGCGGTAGTGCAGTGTGCATCGACTGCCAACCGGGCCAAAAGGCGTCAGCCTCGAGGTACGACTGGGTCCAGTAGCCAAAGACAAAGGTGATCGCGATGCAAGTGGTAGCGTAGGCAAAGCCGGAAAAGCCGCGCAACCGGTGACGACGAGGCGAGCGCAGTTGACCGCAGTGGTCACTGTCTGGCCAAACAAGCATCGGCGCACTGTTGTCGTGTTAAGAAATGTAACCGGTGCGCGAATGGTTCCGTTTCACAAACCCGTGCAGTGCCATCCAAGACAAACCCGATGCTATCGACAGTGTAGTGCAAACCCCGTGGCGCAAGTAAATGGAGTTGACAAAAGCCTACAGTGCACGCACGTCCCGTGCATACAGATAGAGGCTTGATCGCAGGCTGTCGGGCGAATTGCTACATGTAAGGCGCTCCAACGTCCTACCAACCAGCTCAGGTGGCAGAGCGTTCGACTCTAGTCGAGTGTTTGACTAGAGTCAAATGTCGACATAGCCCTATTGCTCGACGTGTGAGGACACTCTACATGTATGCCTGACTGTTCCAGTGACAACGGACGACGGTAGACTTTTCGAGAACATGCCCCAGCCCGTGGCGTTCGGTCCACAAGCCACGCACTGTCCAAGCGTGTCTCGCGTGGGCTGGCGTCTCGCCGTCCCGATGACGCATGCCACGCGTCGTGACGTGTCGAACGTTCGCCGAAGCCGCGTTGAAGCCAAGAGAACGGAGCCCGTTGACTGCCACGTATCCGCCACGCCATTGGGCTCACGTTATCCGGACACGAGTGTGCGCATGCCACGTGCGACAAACCCGCATCCGGATAGCGCCCGCCGCGACCGGCAGGCCATTTTCGAATTTGGATTTTCGGGCGATCTTGGATGGCACGACGCAGCTTGACGACGCTTATGCTCTGCGTGCTGGTCGCGCTCGCGGTCGCGGGCAAGGACTACTACAAGATCCTCGGCGTCGCCAAGAACTTCAACGACCGGCAGCTCAAGAAGGCCTACCGCACGCTCGCGCTCAAGTACCATCCCGACAAGGTCGACGAGGCCGAGCGCGAGACAGCGCAGGCCAAATTTCTTGAAATCTCGGAAGCCTACGAGGTGCTGAGCGACCCAAAGAAGAAGGAAGAGTACGATTTGTACGGCGCCGACGGACCGCAGCAGCAGCAGCAACAGCATCCACAAGGCGGTCGTTCTGGAGGCGGCGGCTTTCAGTTTCGCGGCGACCCGTTCGAGATGTTCAACCAGTTTTTTGGCAGCGGTGGCGGCGGCGGCCAGCGTGGACGCGGCCAGCCCCACGAGTTTCAGTTCAACAGTGGCATGGACGGCTTTGGCGGCTTTGGGCACCAGCAGCAGCAAGGGCCGCCGCCGCCGCTGTACGCCAAAGAGTCGGACGTTGTGCGGCTCTCGCCCAAGAAATTTCCAGGCAAGCGCGCCAAGAACGAGTGGCTCGTGCAGTTTTACCGCGCGTCCGACAAAAAATGCATCAAGTTCAAGCCGGTGATGGAGTCGATTGCCAAGGATTTGCGCGGCCGCGTCAAGGTCGGCGCCGTCGACTGCGACAAGCACGCCGAGCTCTGCGAAACCCACGGCGTCCGGTCGTCCTTCCCGAACTTTGGCTACATCTACCACGGCGACTTCACGCCCTACGACGGCGATCTCGACGAGTTTGCCGTCTATAACTTTGCCTTTGAAAAGTATGCAGCTCGACTGCGGGCCAAGCGCGCGGCCGGCGACGTCGACGAGCTCCATGGTGGCAACCAAGGCAAGCTCTGCAACCTCGGGAAGGACGCCGAGGCAACCAGCATGCTCTGCGCCATCTTCGTGCTCCCGACCAAGGCGTCGGCAGCGACGAAGGACCTCGTCAAGGCTACGGCCGCCAAGTTCAAGGCGTCGAGAGGTCTCCACGTGGTCTATGTACACGAAAAGGACCAAGGCCGCGTCCTCTCCAAGCTTCAGGTCCCGCGAGCGCCGACGCTCCTCGTTGTCCGAGGCAAGCCCAAGGCCGTTCGCGTCGGCGTGCTCACGGGCACCTTGAACGAAGCCAGTGTTGCCGCCACGCTCGAGCGCGCGATTGGTGGCGACCTGCCCATGCAGGCGTACCCCGCCTCCGTCATGGACTTCAAGTAGACGTATCTATCTATAATTGAATAACGACATTTTTTCCGCCAAGCGCGGCACGCGAGGGCACACAGCGGTAGCCGGTCTAAGAGTCAAAACCGCGAACTGACCGTGGGAAGTCGATGCATACTTTCATGCACACGTAGTCACACTGGTGACATTAGCGTTACAGAGAGGCGTGACTTTGACGA
>NW_008246091.1:412831-413886 GCF_000281045.1 Saprolegnia diclina VS20 | reverse complement strand
CGGATCACATAGCGGAAGCACGTCAGAGCGACCGCCCAACGCGCGAGCTTGTCCGACAGATAGCGCGGCTGCGCAGGCGCTGGATCCGTGCCAAAGATGTAGGCCAGATTCCGGTGGTCCGTGAGGATGATGAAGCCGAGCGTCCGATGCAGCAGGTAGTCTAGACGCTTGATGGCAAAAATGATGGCATAAGCCTCCTTCTCTGTCACACTCCACTTGAGCTGCGTCTTGTCGAAGGTACCGCTGAGGAACGCCAGCGGACAATGGTCCTGCTCGGCGAGCGGGAGGTCACGCTGCGAGCGAGGCACTTGCGTGAGGACCGCACCATGGTACAGGTGGCTCGCGTCCGTGCACAAGTAGAAATCGTACTCGTCGTTGGGGTGCGCAAGCGTCACCACGTCGATGAGCGCCTGCTTGCACGCCGCGAAACAAGCGGCATGGTCCGCGTTCCAGTCGTGGTCGCCCAGCGCGACTGAAGCAAGTCGCGTCTTCTTGCGGGTGCCCGTGGCCACGCAAACGGTCTCGAGGAGCACTTGGAGGGGCGCGACCAGCGGGTTGAACTCGGGAATCGCCGAGCGCATCCAATTGATGGAGCAAATAAACTGCTGCAGCTGGTCGGCAGTGACCGGCGTTGACAGGTCCACGAGTCCGGCGATACGCTTGGGATCGTGACTGATGCCGGCGGCGCTGATCCGGCGCCCGCACCAAATGACGTCCGAGGCAAAAAATGTGCACTTGCCCGGATGAAGCTTGAGGCCGTACTTGGCGCAACGCGCGAAGAAAAATTCGAGGAGCTCGATGAGCTCGGCCGCCGTGCGGGCACTGCCGAGGACGTCGTCGACCCAGCCTTCAAGGCCGTGGCCGTACTTCTCGCCGTACACTTCTTGGGCGACCCGCTGGCATTAAGCGACGGCGTCCGTCTGGCCCATCTGGACTCGGGTTGGCGTCACGACCGCATCCGGCGTCATGATGGAGAACCACTCCTGACAGTCAGTGTGTAAAGCCAGTTGCCAAAAGCCGCGGAACCAATCCGCGACAAAGTAGTACTTGGTGGC
>NW_008246091.1:377154-409351 GCF_000281045.1 Saprolegnia diclina VS20 | reverse complement strand
GCGCTTCAATGGGCCAGTGCAGTGTCTGTCTTGCGGAAGGTTGCAGTTGAGAAAGACTTGAATATCACGGTATCCGTCCTCCCTGGCGACCTTGAACGCCCTGTACGTGCACCCGTCGCTTCGGTATTCATGCAAGAGCCGCACCATGGTCAAGCTACGGTTCATGGCCGCAGCATCCATCGCGGCTTTTGAGCTTTTGCCAAAGTCCCGTCACAGCATTTGCTTCAGCAGCGGCACGCTGTGTGCATGCACGGCATTGTCGATCGCGTAGACATACATGTCGTTGGTGGGCGGCAGCGCGAGCATATTGCGCTCCGGAAACGCAGCCAGTAGCTCGAGGGCCAACTTGACGTCCTTGGCAGCAACAAGCTGGCATAAGACATAACCGCGGATGGTCTCCACAGTATATCGCGCGAGCCGGCGCCCGAGCTTCGCCTTGTGATGCTGAAACGCAAGGGCAAGTGGCGTCGAGAGACCGGGTTGTTGATATGCAAAGATGTCGGCCACGAGTATGGGCTGTGTGAGAACAGCGTAGGCCGCGCCGTCACGTGAGGCCTTGGACGAGGTCGACATGGAGTAAATTTGACTTCGGTGTTTACATTGCGTCGACGCTCATGTCCACAGCATCACTACTACAATGCATGTACCTACACCTATGTGTCACACGGTTTACATTTGTGTACAATTCTACTGTTCTTTTGCTGATGTTGGAACAGGGCTCGGGGAATCGGCTCGGGGCGGCCAACTGCTGTCGTGCAACATGATCAGCTCGCCGTGTTGCTGCACACGAGCGCAAACTGCATTGTTGACGAACAACGATTGCTCCCGAGGTTGCACCTCTGGAGTTTCTTGGTCGTCCGGATATTAAGAGTATCCGGATTCTAAAAATAGACCTCTCTGTCCGGACAAAGCAGTTGACAAACTGCCACGCATGAGCGGGAAGGTCGAAGCCGTGACGCAGCCGCCGCTGCCGCCCGAGATCGAAGGGTACCTCTACAAGATGAAGCGGCAAACATATCCTTTCTGCCACATCTACCTTCTTTCTATGAGAGGATATCTCGAGTGGTCCTTGACACCCCACGTGTACAGGCCTGAGCAACCTCACGGGCAGCTGGAACCGGCGCTGGTTCTACATCGACAAGAGACACAAGGCGTTTGGCTACGCGATCAACAACGCGCAGCCGCGCATGAAGAGTACGTACGTCCATGGACCTATCCTAGCGAAAGCGATTTGCGTAGATGCGATCTTTCTCAATGACATTACGGCGGTCGTTGTCTTTGACGAATACTGCTTCCAGGTCGAGGCCAAGAGCCGCAAGTTCTTCCTCAAAGCAGAGAGCAAGACGAGCGCAGCGTGCTGGGTCAAGACGCTCGACGCATACCGCACGCAGCAGCTCCTATACGAGAAGCACTTGGCGTCGACGCCAATTGTGGCGCCGGCCAAGACAATGCACCCAGGCCCCGAAGAGGCATCGCCGCCCCGTGAGGCCAAGCGCACAAACCAGCGCAGAAGTAGCAGTAGCAGCAAGCGCCGCGCCGAGGCCAAGCGAAGGAGCTACGACGACGATGGCGACGTCGAGTCGACGCCAGTGCAGGCGTGGAGCATGACATCCGACGACTCGGACGACGACAAGTAAGACATCAATGCTGTCTAAACTATGGATACATCAATGCATGTCTCCTTGCATCAAGCGCTCAGAAGAGCTTCTTGTCAGAGCATGGAAATGGGGTCTTCGTACAGCTCGATTATATATATATGAACGTGTTTCGCGTTATCTTCATAATTACACAAAGACTTCGCATACGTAGAGACTAGCAATCTCCTTCTTCTTCATTCGCTCGCCGGTCCGTGGCTGCGCAGGCGGCGGCGCGGGTGGGTACAGCTCGATTATACATTGGCAAAGTTGGCACCACGGAAACTCGCGCATTGAGAGCCCTTTTTGCTTTTTCAAGTCGTCAGCAAACCTACTGACGATTTCAAACGCTCATTTTCTTGCAATCCAGTTGGACGTGTATGACGTATATAGAGCTATGGTACGCATCGCTAGCAACAAGGTTTGATCTCGTCTGGTCGTGCAACGAATTTACTAAGTCACTGCGCACATTAGATCTTCGTAATTCTCTAGTCGTCATGGTTTGGCTTTGTCACCGCTGTCCTTGCGCGCTGGATGTTGTACTTTTGCTGCAGAAAGCGCTTGGCCATCGTGTGCACAAACCAGTCGCGGTCTGCACGCGAGAGACTGCCGCAGTCGGCCGACCGCTTCCGCAGCGTCGGGTACTCGTACAGAAACCACGAGCAAAACTCGAGGACGCTCACGTCACCCGACTTGTCGTTGTCGATCATGCTCACCACGTCGTCGAGCTCGTCGTCAACGAGCGGAATGCGAAGCTTGGCAATCACCACTTTGGTGTCGTCCCTACTCCACGACTTCAGCACCGTTTTCAGAGAGCAAAACGAAAAGCTACCGCGAGATAGACCCGACGCCAATCGGGTCGAAAAAATCAAAGAGGTCTTGGACCTCCTCTTGCAGCCGAGCCTCGAGCGGTAGCTCGCTTCGCGCCTTGACGCGGGCTTTCATGCGCGCACTGAGGCCACGCTCCTCCTTTGTGAGCATCGCCTTGCCGTGTCGACTCGCGAGGAAGGCGTCAAAGGACTCGGTCGTCGAGATGTCTCCCCACGCACTCACGTCGTCGGTCGTCGCCGTCTCCGAGTCGACGGTGGCGTATCGCGCTTGGAGTGCGTGCACGTGGTCCAAGAGGTGCTTGGTTGAAAGCGCAGTGGTTTTTTTCGGCCCCTGGAGCCGCCGCCACCACGTTTGCAGGCGACTGGCGGCTTGGTTACTGCGCAAACGCAGCACCTTTTGCCGTGCGAGGTACATGCGACCGACGCTTTGGAGGCAAATGGCCGCGTCGCGCCGGCGCCTCCGCCGCGCCAGCTCTCGGCCCGCAAAGATGCAGCGGACGCGGCACTGTAGAACAATGGCCGCCGCACTCAGGTGCGCGCGCTTGGCCTTTGCGTCGTCGGCGTCGCGCTTGAGAAACCGCGCGACGGCAATGAGCAAGAGAAGATACCGCAGAAGCGTATTCAATGGCGGCGACAGTTGCGGCAACAGCTGCAGGAGCGAAAACGATGTGAGAAAGGTTCGGCACTTGAACGCACTGGTCCACACGCGGCTTTTCAACTTGGGATCGAACGGGTCGCTCTCAAAGAGAAACGTGGCGGCTTTCTTGGAGAGGAAAAGCTCCAGCGCCACCTACAACATCACATAAGCAATGACAAAGCTCGATGAAATGACGAGGATCGAACCCGGGGCGTCGTAATGACATCGCGCTTGACGCCGCAAGCGACGAGCGCAGCGGTAAACACAGTACCAATTGCTTCCGGGCACGGCGTCGGAGGCACGGCGACGAGCGCATCGAGGTGCACTCGAGCTTCGTGCTCAATGCCCAGTCGCGTGGCGCCATACGTCGTCCGCGATGCTTGAAACCACATGTCGAGGAGGTACCCGACAGTGCGTTCGTTGCCCGCGGGCTTTTCGCGGAACCGAAGCGCAGTCGCCGACGCCGTCTCGATCCAGTCGACCATCGTCGTTCGCGCGACTGACGAGGCGTTGTCCAAGATACCGGGGACCACAAACACGTCGAGCAGAAGGAATTCATGATGCGGCAGTCGCAACAGCACTTCGTGGTGCACGGCACTGGGCGGCGTCTCGGTAACGGCGGCGACAGCTGCGGGTGTTGGCGCCAACGTTGGTTTTGACTTTGGGCGAAAGCGCGTCGTGAGCTTGGAGGCCTTTGCTGGTGGCACAGTAGCTTCTGGTGGTGGCACCGTTGTCGTCGTCGTTGGAGCCGGCGTTGCAACGGCAACGACCGCCGGTAGAATCGTTGCGACTGCCACAGGCACGTCGGTAGCAGCAAACGCGATGAGGCGTGTGGTTTGCTTCTTGGCCTTTTTTAGCGGCCCCAGTGGGTACTTAGTTTCGTTGGTCGACATGGCGAGAATAGGCAGCGGCGAGCCGCGGGCCACAAACCCGTCTCTGGCCTGGAGCATCTCTCTTGCGAAGAAGAGCATTTCGATCGAGAGGCTCTCGAGCACGAGAGCGGTAAAGGCGGCGACGTATGCGTCTTGCGCCGTCGTCAGAAGCCGACGAAGCGACGCAGTGTCTCTCTCGGTAAAGCTGCGTCCGGCTTTGCGATAGAGCACGAACGCGATCCGGGGTGCGACCATCTTACCGTCCATCATAGCAGCAAACGTAGGGTAGTTGCCGCGAACCTCGAGCCCGGTGGCGGCCAAGATTGGATCCGGCGCCGTCGAGCGTGCGTCGTCGAGCGTGCGCGGGCAGTTGGTCATGGGCAACCGAATGCAGTCGTAGTGGATGAGGTCTCGAACATAGTGTTTTCGGCAGCGCTGCTCGTAGCAGTAGTGGCGCGGTGCCTTCACCGGCCGTCGGTTGCGATACTTGAGCCAACAGAGCACCTCGAGGTCGCCGGTAAAGTCGGGTGCGAGGCCCAACACGTGGCCGCTATGCACATGCGTCACGTCGCGATAGGCGGCGGCGAGCGTCTCGGCGTAGAGCGCTTGCAGGTCCGACCCGACGCTCACAATGCGGTCGCGGCTGTAGCGCTGGTGCGTGTCTTCGTACAGCGCCACGAGCCGCTGCGATGCGTCCCGAAGAAACGACAAGACGTCTTTTTCCAGCTCGTTCTTGGTCGTAAAGCAGTGAACGCCAAAGCTATCGACGGCGAGGACACCGAGTGTGCTCAGCGGCACGACAACATACGCGCGTGTCGCCCGACGACTGGTGCAGAAGTGCACGGTTTTGCCGGTTTGTGCGCTCAGATGGTTGATCACAATCGGTTCTTGGGTGCGAAGGCACTGGAAGCTCAGGAGGTCTTCCGTGTCCAAGACCACATTGCGCATGAGACTCTCGCGCGACGCACTGCGAAAGACGAGCCCATCGACGTCTCTCGTGGCAAACTCGGTGAAGCGCGGCTCCAAGTACGCGAGGTAGACGTCGGTGCCAGCGCCGAGCGCGTCAGCGATTGCATTTAAGCAGGTATCTTGGGTTGCGTGCAAATTAGTGTACGCATCGTGACTCGGCAGCGTCAGTGTGTCGTCTCGAATGGCGTCGAGACGGACAAGTGCCTTTTGGCGGGCGACGTTCGCGGCGGCGCGGTGACTCGCGAGTGTCAAGGCGTTGTCGATGAGCGGCTGCAACCGCTTCAGCACATCGAGATCGTATGGCCAGTCGACGCCGGGTAGCCGCGTTACCTTGAGCACGCTTTTGACGACTTGGGGGCCGACGACGTACGGGTCGTGCATGGCAAGTGGCAGAAGCAGCGCGTTCGTCTCGGGAATCGACTCGGGTGAGACGACCGCGCGCATCTGGACGACGTCGTCCGGTCGCAAGCTTGGCGACGTCGCGTGGATATGACTAGACGCAGTAAACTGCGGCAGCGGCGGGTGGTCGCCCTCAAAAATGTACCAGACGTCGATGCGAATGGCCGACGGGATATTACGCGCCAGCTCGCCGCTGATGGTCGAAAAGAGCGTTTGAAAGCTCGAAATGTTGCCGAGAAAGACCGACGAGAGCACGCGCTGGCTCTCTTGGAGCCGCTTGGCGCGCAAGAGCGACCCGAGGTGCGCGCCAATGGTCTGGAGGCAGGACACGGTGCCGGCCTCGGGGATCGTCGCCGTGTACGGACCGCCCGCCGCCCCCGTAAAGGACGTCACCGCGAGCACACCGAGAAGTGGGATCGGGACGGCGACGAACGCACCTTTCTGGTCGCTTACGATACGAGCGATCTCGGCGTCGTCTTCGACGCGGGCGACGACAACGGGCGACTGGTGCTGGAACGCAGCAAAGAGGGGCGATGACGCGTCGATTGTATCGACCAATGGACTCTCGGACGCCTTGGTGACACGCATCTCGTTGCTAAATGGCATAGCCATGGCGACGAACCCCTTGGTGCCGGTAAAGGCTGCTTGGACGAGCGCAAGGCATGCAGCTTGGGCATCGTGCTCGGTCGGTCGGGCATTGTCGCTGAGCACAAGCGCGCTTTGCACACCACGTTCGCGAAGCTGAGCGCGGTACGCTGCGGTTTGCGTTCGGGTAGCCTCCAAACCGGTCGCCAGCATCTGTCCAAACCGCACGAGAAAGTCTTCGACGCCCATTTCAGGCTGAGGTTCGCGCGGTCCGTACGCGCTGAGGTCGTCGAGCGCGAGGACACCAAAGGTGCCGATCGGCACGGCCATGTATGGCAAGACGAGTGCTTCGGGTCGGCCAAAATGCCGGACGACGTGGAGTTGCGACACTTGCGTGAGCACAACCGGCGACTGCGACGCAATCACCTCGAAGCCCACGCCACCTTTCTTACCGCGCACGAGCTGCTTTCCAAGCATGTGGCTAGTAGACGATGCTGCCGTAAACACAATGCGGTGGAACGCGGGCTGCCGCAGTCCAACGTACGCGTGGCACCCCGTCAGCGTTGACTGCAACAGCGAGAGCGTCTTGTGCTGCAGATCCAAACGTACCTCGGCGCTCTGTTCGGCATATGGCGAATTCAGCGGCAGCGCAATCGTTTTGTGCGCGGCGACAAAGGCGTCGAGCGCATCGAGGCTCGCAGCACGGGCGCGCACTCGGTCGTAGCGCCCGGCAAGGCATTCGATGCCGCCCGAGAGCGTGCGAGCGACGGTCTCGAGAAAGGCTGGCTCGGCGGCAAAGCAATAGGGCGACGGAAGCGCCGCTGTGAGTGCGACAACGTGGGTGGACGTACACAGCGCCGGTACGAGTGTCGAGAGATACTTTTGGTTGCCGAAAATCACTTGGTTGGCCGACTCCAGCGTCTTTCGCAGATTCTTGGTCCACTCGATCGGCACCGGTGGCTCGGCCAGCGTCTCGACGTACTGGACGTCCGCGCTACAAAGCGATTTGCTCAAGAGACTCGGTGTCGACGTCACGCGCGTCACGACCGCGTCCAACGTTGCGTTGTCGAGCTTGTGGTACGTCTGGAACGTGGGCCATCGAAGCTCGCGCAGTCGGCCACGGGCACCTTCGACGTACGTCAGGTCAAGTACCGGCCAGTGCGCGACGTCGTTGGTGTCGGCGACGACAGTGGGCTTGCCGTCGCTCTTGCGGATAACGAGAAGCCGGGCTTTGAGGACACCGAGAAGCGACGACTGAAGGCACTGCAGCGCCGACGCAAAAACCTGCGCGGGCGCCGCAAACGCGTCGGCGTCGACAATGTTGGCGAGCGCAAACAGGCGCGCGGCGCGGCGCTTGAGCCGGAGTGCGGCGGCCATGCCACGCGCAGCCACTTCCAGCATCGGTATCACGCCATATTCGGGGTGGGTCTCGTCGCTTCTGCCTTTCTCGACCGAGCGAAAATCAAAGACAACGAGCACGCCCACGAGCGCGTCGTCGTGAAGCAGTGGCAAGAGCACGACGGGCAGCATCGTTTCGTCTGGCAGAAAGCTGAGCCGCGAGGCTGAGCGCAAAACCACGGGCGCCTTGGCGCTCAAGCAGTCGGCAATCCCCGCAGCATGCACGTCCACCTCGAGACCGATGAGCCGGGCGCACCCGTGGTACGCAAACGTACAGCGCAGCGACTTGGCCGAGGGCGTTAACTCCCAAATTGCACTTTGCGTGCCAGGAAGGCAGAGCTGGACCTCGTTGACCATGCGACTGAGGAGCTCGTCTAGGGAGCGGAGAGCGTCCGGGGACGGTGTCATTGCGAGCGCGGCCGTCCACTGCCGCAGACGCGCGACCGCCTCGGTTCGTTGCAGATGGCGCTTCTGCCGCCCGCGCACGCAGCGCAGCGTTGTGTCCAGCTCGGGTAGAAGCTGCGAGAGGTAGCTCACTGCGTCCGAGATGTCGGCGGCTTCGTGGAGCGTTGTCACGATGACATACTTGAACTTGGGCTCGTCCGCAAAGGGCTGCACCCAGACTTTGGTCGATTGGGCTGGAAACGGCACGAGAAAATCACCGCTGTTGACGTCCATGCCAGCGAGGACGCCTTGAAGATGAAAGTGCTGCGTGTTGAGCAAGCGCACTGGCAGCAGTCGGCTCATCGTGTGCCAATTCACGTCTTCGACTACGTGGTTGCTCCACGAGACCGTGTACGTCGTGGCTTCTTTTGGTCCAAGCGCCGGTACCACGTGCACGACGTTGCCCCGCAGCAGGGACGTTGACGTTTCTGTGAAGAGCGGGACGCGCTTGATGGCCTTCTCGCTGCAGTGCACGAACGGCGCCAAGCGGTCCGACGGCACATCGCACGCGCCAAGGAGCACCACATTCGACTTGAGAAGCTCCATGGGCGACAACAAGACGCGCCAGATCGCAACGCCTGTGACGTTGAGGACGCAGTGGAGCAGCGCTTGGATCACAAGGTAGTACAGGTCGTACTGCGTGCACGTGCCGTCTTTGGTCGCATCGCAAAGGCGCGCATGCCACTCCCGCCGGCGCGCGGTCGCGAAAAGCGGGCCGGCAATATCGGCGACGCGCGTGAGAAACTGCATCGTCTCGGGCGCGTCGACAAAGCGCGTCGGCGTCTCCGGAAGGTGCAGCGGAAGGCCCGCGTTGAGCCCCTCGATGAGCGACAGCAGCTTGGTCCGAGTGTGCACGCGGTAAATACCCAGCGTGAACTCGAGGTTGAGGTCTTTGAGCGCCAAGAGCGACGGACCGTCAATCTTGTGCTTTTGAAACGATGGCACAACATCGTCGAGGCCATACGCCCGCAGAAAAGCAAGGACGTCGTGCAACGTCATGGCACCTGGGTGACTCTGCCACGCACCCCGCGTCGCGTCGACGGCAAGGACGCCGATGGGGCTGCGACTGCCGCGGAGTCGACCTGGGAGTGGGAGCGCTGCAAAGGGGCCGCATCGGTGCGGGCCAAAGCTTTCGATCGCGTCGTCGGTCGCGATATCATCGCACACCACAATGTTCTAGATAGACATAAGATCGCATTGCGAATAAAGTGAGTACGTCATCGTCGATAGCGCGAAACGAAATGCCCTTGCCGCTCGGAAGGCTCTTGGCGAGCATACCGCTCAAAGGCGATGCGGCCGTGTACACGAGCGCCGCCCGCTTGGGCTGGAGCAGGCCAAGGTACACGTCGCAGAGGCCTTTCAAGCACGTATCGACAAGATTTATCACTTGTCGCTGCAGCTGGACGACGGTCCACGAAGCCCCGCCTTGCTCGAGCAAGAGGAGCTTGGCGAGCGCGCGCTCGTAGCTCACCTGCGTGCAGATGAAGTCTTCGACCTCGGACGGGTACAAGTGGGCGTGTAATTCGGGGGTCGCGTGCTGCAAAAGGCGCGCCGTGCGAGCGTACCGTGCAAGCGTAATGGCCCGTGGGTCCGACGACACGAGTGCGTCGGCTTGATTCGAGCTCCGCGCGCGCTTGAAGTGGCGGCGCAGCGGCTGCGGGATAAAGGTGTAGCCATCGAGCGCCCGGCGTTCCTCTTCTGCGCGCTTGACCGCAGCGTCGCGCGCCTCGGCCTCGGCGAAGACCGTCGCGTCTTTCCCCATCGCAAGATCTTCCAATCGGACGCGACGTTTCGTATCTGCGACATCTCGTTCGGTTCATGACGTGGCACACGGACACGTCGAGAACGATTCCGCGGAAATCATTTGTTTGTACGTTTTACCGAAACCGAGGTTTCATACAGATATTGAATCCTGATCGAATAGTCGACCTTTTGGAGTATATGGTGTCTCAGGACATGGTTGGGGCCGTCTTCACGTCGACTTTGCAGAGCCGAACGCAGCCGAGGATCTGCTCGGGCAGCTCGTCGTCCTCCTGACCCTCGAGAACAAAGCCAAAGTCGACCACCATGTTGCCAAAGTGGTCGGTCACGCCGCAGAGCCCCTTGCGCGCCACGTAGTTGAACAAGTGCGCGTCAATGTCGACTTCAAAGTACCCGTCACCACGGTAAAACCGGTGCTGTGGCCGCGTCAAGATGGGCTGCCCATTGTACGTCTCGAGCAAGTGCCGCTCCTAGACGTACGCCATCAATATGCTTCCGGATAATGGGACCACGCACGGTTCGACCGAGCGCTTGCTCGGCCGGGTTGACGACGATCCCGATTGCCTTGAGGCGGTCGCGCTACAAACGCAGAGGCTGACTGGGAGGGATGTCTTGCATCTCGTACGATGATTGGGTCGTTGCCATCGTCCAGAAACGCGCGCAAGAGCTATTGCCCATGAGGTTGAACATCATGGCTGTCGTTGCAAGTACGTACGCGAATGGCGGGCTCATTGCACGCCGGTTCCATTTGCAGCTTGTCTCGAACCGCCTCGGGAATGGCATAATACGTAACAAAGTTGAAGCCATCGCCGTCGCCTTGCTTTTCTCCCCACTAGAAACACGGTCGAGTGTTGTTTGGATGACAAAGGGACAGTCATACCAACGGGTTGGACGGAGCGTAGCAAGGCACTTGGCAATTGATGATGAGCAGATCGCGCCTGCAACTACAGCGTAAGTAGTGAGCGCATGGGCGTTGCGCGTACGTGGACGCCGTCGGGCGCATGGGAAGCTGCACAACGTTGCCAATGTTGTCGATCTTTGTGTCCGACTAGGTATCCGTCAAGAATGCATTCCGCAAGGAGTGCGGTCGTACGCGGTACACATCTGTTGCTACAAGCTCCAAGAGCGCGGGGGCCGACGGGCCCTTGCGTTTTGTTTTCCGGTACTGGGGACCTACGACGAGCATCGCGTCCAAGGTGGCGCAAAGATGCAGTACGCACCGAGGCGGAGGTTGAAGCGCGTCGCTTCCAAGGTGGCCCACGACCCCGGCACGCATTCGTCGACCGCGCACTGCGGCAACGAGCAGCCAGCATTCGCCTTGTTGCCTACGGCCCTTGAAGATACCATCGCTTCGAAACTACCTACCATTGATGGTGCCCAAGATCGGGGCCTTGGGCACAGGCTCGTGGGGTGGCACCGGTGCTGGACAAGATGCATATTCGCTCAGCGGTTGCTTCTGGCTCAGAGACGTCGCTCCGGTGCGCGTTTGGTAAAACCAATAGACGCACGCAGCGTTGAGTAGCCCGAGGACGCCCAGAAGCGTCGCGCCATTGCCGTACCGAATCAGCGCTACGGCACGACTTGAGAGCGCGCCGACGGGACACTGTACCGATGAGGAGGTTGGCGCTGGCGAGCGTGCCGAGACTGATCGGTGGCAACGCAAACGCGTCCCAGGAAGGCACGGCCTCGACGTAGTTGTCAAGCGTCTAACCGCAGCGATATTGGATACGTAGCCAAAGACAAGGCGACGTACGGTGGGGCGGGGCGGTGGCGCGCTGACAGCGACGTCCAGTGACGCGCTCTCTTGACCAATCGTGGCGGAGATGGCGTTGGTCCACTCGCGAAAATCGTCGTCCGACTCGGCGCACACGAGAAGTGACTTGACGCCGACCGAGATGTTGAAGCAGAACGGCGTGGGCGTGCCCGGGGGGAGGTCCCCCTGGATCGTCAAGAGGGCCCCGGTCCCGTGCAATTGCAGCGCGCCGTGGGCATATGCGCGGTCACGGTACTTGTAGTACGAGAGCACGCCGTTCTCAAGCACGAACCAGCGCTGGTGCCACCGCCGACGCATCCACTTGCCCGTGTTGTGCTTGGTGAGGTACCCCGCCTTGGTCGGTCCATGCAAAAGCTCTGGCGCTGGCGGGACCTCGAGCTGCGACCGACTCTCGCGGAGCAGCGGCGCCGAGGTGTAGCGAGCGGCCGTGCTCATGTGCTTGTCTGACCTTGCCGTCCCGCGGCGCGGGGGCTTGACTCTGGACATGGACTCGGCACTCAACGCCTCGAAACCAAAGTTCAGTAGGGGTTTCATGACAGCGGCGACGGACGTTATCAAATCCAACATCTGCTGCCGGCTGCCCGTTGACGAGATTCTGTGTCTATTGCTATGGGCAGTATTTGAGCAATTTGGGGTCCTATACCAGCGCATAAATTTGCACACACGGAGACGCGAGAAGTTCGTACAATCGGTGTACGCGGGGCTTCCGTAGGCATGCCACAATCCTTTCCATCGCTAACAGGAGAGCTCCACTCGAATCGCGCTGTCTCGAGGTGGCATGCAACTCTACAAGACATTTCGACGTGGGCGTCCGACGCAGAAGACATTTTGTGATCCATGAGCGAATTTAGCGTACCAAGCGCGCGTAGAAGCGATTTTCGAGTTGTCCGAGTGGTATTGACATTTGTGAATACAAATAACGTCATGTTGATCCACCGATAAGCTGTCCAAGGTATCGACAACCGAGGGTCGCGTCTCGACGGAATCTTGCTTTTTCCGGATATCCGGATACCGTGCCAAAGCTTGTTCGCGAAAAGATATCGGGGCTGTGGCCGGCAGGCAGTAGGACGACGACGACGATGGCAGCGCACCAGGACTTTGTCGGTGCGATCATGGCCGTCGTAGCCTCCGTGATCTCTAACCTCGGCGTGAACGTGCAGAAGTACTCACATGCGACCGAGGCCCTGCGGCCAGAGGCGAGCCAGCGCGCGTACATCCACCGGCCGGTCTGGTGGCTCGGGCTGCTCATGGTCATCGCGGGCAGCATCGGTGATTTTACGGCCTTTGTCTTTGCAACGCAGGCGCTCGTCGCGGCGCTTGGCGGCGGCTCGACCCTCATCGCGAACGTCATCATTGCGCACTACATGAACAAGGAGACACTCTACAAGACCGACATCATTGGCGTCATTTGGGTGATCATTGGTGTCGTGCTCATCGCCGTCATCTCGGACGAAGACAAGACGTATCCGCTCGACGAACTTGAGAAGCTCTTTACACGCAAAGGTATGATGGGTCCGACGACGACGTAGGCGACGCATATACCATAGGTTTCGTCGTATACATTACGTGCGTCGTCATCTCGGTCGTGTGCATGCTGGCCAAGATCAAGGGCTCACTCGCCCACACGCTCAAGAACCAGATTCGCTGGTCGCACCAGCGCCAGAAGCAGATCCTCAAGGTATATCGTTGCCCAACGATTTTGCATCGATGCGTTTTCTCTAGAACAACGAAGCGCGCTTCCAGGACTTGGAGCGGCGTATGGAAGCGCTCGAAGAACAGCTCCTCGCCGACTACGAGCGCCACGGCCCGCCCGACTCGGGCCACGTCTCGTCGCTGCACCAGCATTTACGCACTCAGCGGCAAGCCCGCGAGCCCTACACGATCTACGACCCGACGCCGGGCTCGACCGCGGACCCGCGCGTGCCATTCTACTACGCCATCTGCTCGGGCATCGTCGGCGCCATCTCGGTGCTGCTCGCAAAGTGCTCGGCCATCATGCTCTCGCTGACGTTCCAAGGCGACAACCAGTTCAAGTACCCGCTCACGTACGTCTTCATTGGCGGCATGGTGCTCTGCATCCTCGTGCAAACGCATTTGCTCAACATGGCCACGTCGCTCGGCGACACGATGACAGTCTTCCCGGTCTTCCAAGCCTTTTGGATTTCGTTTAGCGTCATTGGCGGTATCGTATTTTACGGTACCGCACAGACCTTTACGACCGAAAAGTGGGTACTGTACCCAACGGCACTGCTCTGCATCTCGGTTGGCGTCTACTACCTCGTACAGCACCCGTCCAAGCCCGTGCCGCTGCCGTCGCCGCCGCCTCAGAAGCGCGCGAGTCTCCAGTTCCAGCTGAGCGAAGTGCCGTTAACCAACGCCGCCGACGTCGACGCGTGCTTGACGACGTCGCCGCTTTTGCCGCGGGACGACGCCAACGACGGCTACGTGCGCCTCGAAAACGAATAACATTAATTGATGTTTTGTATCTTGGGCCGTGAAATCGTGTCGACAGTGGTTGCAACCACGCAGGCTGGAAGGTCTCGAGCTGCACCTACGTTATCAACGGGGTGCATAGACAAGGGGCACTTGTCATGACGGCGGAGAGTAGGACAGTATCCCAGTATCCTGCTCCGCCAACACTGTACCAACATGGTACTGTACGACCGAACGCAAAATTGAGATCGGTTTTAGACTGAGGAAGCACACTATATGCCGACCAAGACGGCTTCCGACGCTACGTTTGCTGTTGTGCAGTAGCTCGAAGGCTTTTGAAGTCGAAGGCACGAGCCAATCAGTGCGCCAACGACAAGGTCTCGGATCTCGGGACAACATGTCTCGATTCACTGGACTGAGAATGTCGGTAAGCGCGACGTCGAAGGACCAACGTTACGCTGCGTCCTACGGACATCCGGGCGTCCGTAAGCGCATGTGATGCGGTTCCTCGCCGTGTACCATCATCCCGATCGTTTTTCCAGCCAATCGTATGCGCGAATCAAGTCACCCTACCCCTCCCATCTGCGATCGCACTACAGACACTGCGGCGTGAACGTCATCGCGTCGAGAGCGTGTCGACCAACCTCATTTTCCAATTTACTTGGTAAAGCATGAGCAGCAACAACCAAGTCTACGTCGATATGGCCCACGTCAGCGGTGAAAAGCTGCTGCTCGACGTGCCGAAAATGAACCTCGAGTGGCGCCACATCAGGAAGACGGTGCTGGTCAAGCCACCGGGCGCCAAGAGCAGCGTCGACAAGGTCGTCCTTAATGACGTGAGTGGCTCGGCGATGGCTGGCGAGTTTGTCGTGCTCATGGGTCCGTCCGGCGCCGGCAAGTCGTCGCTCCTCGACGTCATCTCGGGTCGCCAGCCGTCGACGTCCGGGTCCGTGCTCGTCAACGGCGCGCGCTGGTCCAAGGCGACGGCCAAGCAGGCATCGTACGTCATGCAAGATGATATCTTTTACGAGACGCTCACGGTCGAAGAGCACCTTTTATTCCAAGCCGAGCTCCGCATGGGCAAGCACTTTGACGCGGCGCAGCGGCAGGCGCGCGTCGAGTTTGTGCTGCGCGAACTTGGTCTCGTGAAATGCCGCAACGCGCAAATCGGCGGCGACAAGATCCGCGGCATCTCGGGCGGCGAGCGCAAGCGCCTGAGCTTCGCGACCGAAATTCTGACCAACCCGTCGCTGCTGTTTGCGGACGAGCCGACCTCGGGTCTCGATTCCGTCATGGCCGAGTCGGTCGTTTTGCAGCTCCAAAAGCTCGCGCGCGAAGGGCGCACGGTCATTGCTACCATCCACCAGCCGTCGTCCGAGCTCTACCCGCTCTTTGACAAGCTCTACTTGCTCTCGGACGGCGAGACCGTCTACAACGGCAAGGCGTCCGACGCCGTCTCGTATTTCGCCTCGCACGGCTACCCATGCCCGAGCTACATGAACCCGACCGACTATTTCATGAAGCAGATCGTCGCGCTCGAGCCCGAGGCGAAAGCACGCGTCCAGTCGCTGGTCAAGGCGTGGAAACTCCAATCGGCTGGCACAAAATCCGATCTCGATGGCATGCTCGAGGCGACGGACGACGGTGCAACGTACGAAGCAACGCACCTCGGGCTCGCCGGGCAGCTCCGCGTGCTCTGCAAGCGCAACGTAACGCGGCTCGTTCGCGACAAGATCGCGTTTGGTGCGCGCGTGGGGCAGACCATCTTTACGTCGGTCTTTGCGGGCCTTATCTTTTGGCAGCTCGAGCTCTCTCAGACCAGCGTCCAGTCGTTCACGGGCGCGCTCTTCTTCGTCTCGATCAACCAAATGTTTGGCGCCGCAACGCCAGAATTCATCGCAGTGCCCTCGGAGCTCCCGCTCATGAAGCGCGAGTACGACTCGGGCATGTACCACGCGTGGGTGTGGTATCTCGCCAAGAACGTCAGCGAGCTCGCCTTTCAGATCGTATTCCCGTTGCTCTTTTTGGTGCCTGTCTACTTTATGGTCGGCTTTGGTGCCTCGGATGCGACGCTCTTCTTCTCCATGTACGTGTTCATCGCGCTCATCACGAGCGTTGCGACAGCGCTCGGCTACATGGTGTCGTGCGTTGCCAAGAATGCGGACGTCGCCAACATTCTCGGCATTCTGCTCTTGCTGCCGTGCGTCATCTTTGGCGGCCTCTTCCTCAACTCGGACGACATTCCTGTGTACTTAAAATGGGCCGAGTTCCTCACGCCGCTCAAGTACGGCTTCCGCGGCATGAGCCGTGCCTTCTGGAACACGATTCACTCGATTCCGTGCGAAGCGGGCAAGATCTGCACCGCCTCGAACGGTGTCGATGTGCTCAAGAGCCTCTCGCTCAACGACCATACCATGCTCTACGACGTCATCTTCCTCCTCTGGATCAACGCGCTTTATCGTCTCATCGGTCTCGCGGCGCTCTACAACAAGGTCTACAAGCGCAACTAGAGAAACGAAAAATACATGCAATATATTTGACTAACGTAACCAAACGACATGCTGTCTGCATGGCTTTCTCTTGCTCCTTGCTTGAGACCTCCGCAGGCGACCCTACGGCGTCTCTGATTGGCTCAAATCCGGACGCTTCCGGACAAAAGTATTTGGCCAATAGCTTGAGCTATAGGGCTCGAACGCCGACGCAACAACGCATTTTGGACTCTCCTGAGTGTCTTTTGTCGACGTGGCAAGTATGAGCGATTTCATTTTTTGGCGTGATTTGGTCGCCGACTGCTGGCGGTCCGCATGCGTTCATCCAAAATGTGGCTATTTGTGACTATTTAAGGTTTACGCCAAAATTAGTGTGTCAAAAAAGCCGCACCACACCACAGCTCGCTCACACTCTACTTGTAGTTCGCCCAGTGCAATCCAGTCACGGCAATACACATCGGCCAGTAGCGCTACTTCTTCTCTTTTGACTCTGTTCGCTCACAACGGTCAAAGTGTCGTGTTTGTACTAAGAATTGGTGCAACGTGTGTAGAAAGAGTTGAGACGGATTTGGAGTGTAAATTTGTTGGAAGGGCATTCAAAAATTGGTCCCCCCAGAGGGAGGTCATAAATTGTGAAGTCGCATTGATCGAGACATGCCCACGGTAATCTTTAGTAAAAGGCGAAAGATTAGTACGGATGAGCTTGACCCTGCGAGATACTACTTACAATGAGCCGACACCAGGGTACCTGCGGTTAAATTAGAAACGTTTTCATTCCCCAGGTAGATTGATTGTACCTGACCCTAGTAGGAGATACAAGACCTTTTATACTTGATGCCATATCTTGCGAGCACTTCAACGCTACAACGGGTGCTTTGGTCACGCATTCGCCACGGTGGCTACTCGCGGCGGTCTCCCTACGTAAGAAATGTGGGCACTAAGGTAAGCTTAGAAGGACGTGGTATCCCCGCTTGCGATATAATTCGCACACACCGAGAGAGCCTGCAACTTTTAGAAAAAATACCGCTGGACAACACTGGGCAATTGGGACAAGACGCACAAACGTTGAGCGCACTGCAGACCCAGAACACAACCAACTTGTATTCTAGCAAGGTATCTCCTGGTATCCTCCTTGATTCAGCAGGGTCCGTTCGGCGTTTGAAACGACTTCAAGCAACACTAAACGGCGAAACCCCTCGTCGGACGCAAGCGCGAGGAGTACCGGCAAGGTCGGGCGACGATGGACTACTATGAGATCTTGGGCGTTGTCCGCGGTGCGTCGGACCAAGACATCAAGAAAGCGTAGGCTGTCTCCTTCTCCGAGAATACTCGGCGCTCAAATACGACGCATGCTAGGTACCGCAAGCTCGCCATGAAGTGGCACCCGGACAAGAACAAGGCCAACCGCGACGAAGCTCAAAACAAATTCCATGAAATCTCCGAAGCCTACGACGTCTTGAGCGACCCCGAGAAGCGCGCGGTCTTTGACCAACACGGCTACGATGGTCTTCGCAACGGCGTGCCCAACGCGGACGGCGATGCGCGCGACGGCTACAGCTTCAACGACCGGCAGGCGGAGGACATTTTCGCAAAATTCTTCGGCTCGAACAACCCGTTTAGCGACTTTGGCTTTGGCGATACGCTACCGTTCTCGAGCGCGCTCAAAAAAAAGGGGCCGGAGAAGAGTCCGTCGATTGTCCGCGACATCGAATGCACGTTGGACGAGCTCTTCCACGGTGGCGCGACCAAGAAGGTGTCGGTCTCGCGCGTCCGGTTTCACGGCCCTGACCTCAAGGAAGAAATCAAGGTCTTCTTCATCAAGGTGCAGCCAGGATGGGCGGCCGGCACCAAGGTGACGTTTGCAGGCGAAGGCACCGAAACAAAGGAGCTCAGTGCCGGTGACGTCGTCTTCTCCATCACCGAAGCACCCCATTCAACGTTTCGCCGCGTCAAGCACGATCTCATCTACGTCGCCAAGATCAAGTTGGCGGATGCGCTCGCCGACTGCTGCGTGCAAGTGCCGACACTCGACGGGCGCCAGCTCCCGATCAGTTGCAACGAGGTGATTGCGCCCAAGTCGGAGAAGCGCATCAAGGGCGAAGGCATGCCGATTCCTGACACGGAGAACGGCCGCGGCGACCTCGTCCTGCAGTTCGACATTCTCTTCCCAAAGTACCTTACGACGCTCCAAAAGACAGCGCTCATCAAGATTCTCGGCCAATAGTAAGCAGGGCTACACACGATTGGCCATTCTACTTCGCGCGCGAGGGCGTCCGAGCTAGAGCAAAGTAAACCTCAGATAACTCCCTGCAGTACTACCATTTCGCGTCCGTGTCGACAATGCTACGCGTAATACCGGTTGGCGTCGACAGATCATATTTATGTGCGGCTATGATGTGCAGTGCCGAGGTGCCAGCATTACTCTCGCTGGACGTTCCTTGCCATGCACCCGGGGTAGGGCTCCGACCGACACGAGTGCCCACAAACCTGATCGGGCCCGACATGTATACACTTGCCACATAACATTTACTAGCCGCAAACAGTGCCAATTGCCATTGGTTGATGATGCTGCGCGTCCAGCGCTGGGGGACGAAAGCAGCCTTGGATTCGCATGCCCAAGATTTACGGTATTTAGCTGTTCGGCGAAAGTCCCAGCTGGTGTGGACGACACATATTAGCAAACGCATCACCTCGTAAATATCAACGCTCGACTCGGTCGCGCGTCTGGTGGCAACGGCGTCGTGTCCGTCGACCACTCAAACTCAACAGAAAACACGCAACCTCAGGATTGAGAAACGCACGACGGGGCGTGGGACGCCGTGCTGTCTTGATGGTCGAGGGGGAGGTGCACGCAGCGTTCAGTGCCGGAGCGAAGGACACTGTGTCAAGCGCGCAAGAAGTGCAAAGCAACCCACGTGACGCCACACACTCATGCGTACCACGTATCGCACCTACGACGCGCTCGAGTTACAATTCAACGCGCACGAATTACGACGTCGACGTCCGATTCATCACGCCGCTCGCTCTAAGTGCCCACACGCCTCCACAGAGCTCACGGAACTCAATTGAGCACCACAGCTACGTCGTGGTCGCTTGGACACGCCTCAAAGCGGGTTGCGATACAAACGACGCCTTGATATCCAAAAAACGAGGCTACCTAATTGAGTTTCGTATGGAACTGAAACTCAAAACACTGCTTCTCATCTTCAGCTTCGAAAAACCGGAGACTCGGATTTTTCTGTTGTGGCGTGTGGGAGATAGGTCGCGTATGCCAGTGAGTGCTGAGCTCATTTTGCCTTTCGCCAGCCAGACATGCCATCGCAGCGCGCGACGACGACGAATAACCCGGCGCTCGAGATGCTCGAGGTCGACCAGCTTTTGCCCGCCGAGGACTGGGTCAACGACTACGAGCGGTCGCTCTGCCCCGTGTGCACGCGCAACTTTAACACGTTCCGGCGCAAGCACCACTGCCGCATGGTACGACGGTCTTTGCGCCCGTTCGACTGCTCATGGTTGTCTAGTGTGGCGAAGTCGTCTGCGGCAACTGCACCTTGCACAAGAACGTCTTTATCTCGTCCGTCGGCACCATGAACGTCCGCGTCTGCCTCTCGTGCATCGTGACGCTTGGCAACGGCCGCACGTCCGTGCCACCGCCCATCATGACGTCGCTGCCGTCGTCGTCCGACGAGTCGCAGCGCCGGTGGATGGTCAACCAGCTCCAGTCGCCAGTGACCAAGTCCCGCGACGGCGACGACAGCAGCGACGGCCAATACCACTACCAGCAGAACGCCACAATGATGGCGACTCCTGCCTTGGACTACGAGCTCGACTTCAACTGGGAGCACGCGTGGCCGCGGCCGCCGATGCCGCGCGACGAGAGCTCGCGCCTCGACGCGCTCGACTCGGTCAAGATCCTCGACACGCAGCCGCAGATTGTGTTTGACCGCATCTGCGCGATGGCGGCGGAGCGCCTGCAGTGCCCGATGGCCGCCGTGAGCTTCATCGACGGCAGTCGCCAGTGGTTCAAGGCCAGCGTCGGCCTCGCGCAAAAGTCGATTCCTCGCCACGTGGCGTTCTGCGCGCACGCCATTGTCTCCAAGGACCCGCTCGTGGCGCTGGACACGCTCCTCGACCCGCGCTTCCGGTCCAACCCGCTCGTGACGGGCGCGGCGTCCGTGCGCTTCTACGCGAGCGCGCCGATCTGCGAACACCGGACAGGGCAGGTCCTCGGCACGGTCTTCGTCCTCGACGTGCAGCCGCGCACGTCGTGCGACGCCACGATCCTCGAGAAGCTTGCCAACGTCGCAATGGAGAACCTCGTGGGCGCGCAGACGCCCGAGATGGCGCCGCCCGCGCGCCGGAGCTCGACGAGCTCGACCGACCCGACACGCAGCAGCGATGGAAGCCTCGACGGCCCCGCGCGCGTCTTTCCGAATGCCAAGGGCGGGCTCGACGGCAAAGCTGCGACGCCGCCACCAGCAGTCGCGGCCCAGAACGCACTCACAGTCGGGCTCAACATGGACTTGGCGCCGCCGGCTCCGGGCAGCACGAGCGAGAGCCGCCTCGAGAACCTGCTGATGAACCTTCTGAGCCAAACGACGCAGACGCAGCACCAGCTCGCGACGCAGCAGATCAACATGTCGCAGACGCTGCACGACCACGCGCACCGCATCGACCACCTCGCGGTCGGGTTGGCGCGCATGGAGGTGCGCATGGAAGTCCAGGAGGGCCACACCCGGAGCCTCCACCAGACCCTGCGGCTGCAGTAAGACGAGTCGACTAGGAAGCGATTAGTGTACATTTTAGAGCGGAGAGACGGCGAGGCCTCTCCTCGTGGAGTGTTGTTGTAAGTAAAAATCAAGTGCGATCTCCAATACGATTACGTGCGCGACCAACTACGTCAGGCTCGTGCAAGTAGGCGAGCTGTCTCTAGCTGGCATGGCAGGTCGCACCAGCCGTGTCGTTCCTGCGAAAGTTGTAGTGGACTGGTACGAGGCTGCGTCTCGTCTAGTCTGACTAGGACTAGAGGGGCATGATGATGACTGCTCGTAGCAAATACACGGCAGCGTTTGTACTAACTGCAAAAGGAATTATATCTAAAAGTGGCACAAGAGAAGCAGCATGCGGTCCAACTGGAGCACGAGGCGGTCGAACCGATCGAGGGACCGGCAGACGCGGTCGAACCGGTCGAGGTCGTGCTGCTCGACGAGCTGGTCCGAGCGCGCGATCAGATCCTTGTGCTCGTCGGCCTCGCTCTGGCGGCGCGTCCGCAAATGCACGAGCGAAATTTCGATGCGCTCGACGAGGCGCCGAATGAGCGCCTTGTGGTCCACCGACCAGCAGTAGAGCGTGTACTGCGGGTTGTAGTCGGCGCGCTTGGGGATTTCCTGCATCTGAATCAGCTTGGCTTGAAAGAGCCCAAAGAGTCGACTGCGCGTCTCGCTCGCCGGCAAAAGCGCGAGCTCCCCGATCGTCTTCTCCTCGGCCTGGCGCTGCTCGTACACGACGCGGAGAATGCGCGCACTCGCCGTGCCGTACGTGTCCTGCACGAACGCGTGGACTGTCTTGCGCTCGAGCGTCGACACGACGTTCTGCATGTGCACGGCGTACGTGCCGCCGTCGCCCGTCTTGTTGGCGGCAAACGCCTCGGGGGCCGTCTTGGTGAGCATGCCCGACGGGTGTTGGCACATGGCCGTGAGGTAATTGAGGAGCAGCTTCCAGCGGTCGCGCGACGTATGCGGAATCACCGCGTCGACAGACGGGAGTTTGAAAAGGTCGCGCGCGGTCATCGGGAACGACGTCGGCTCGGCCTCGCCGCGCTCGTGCGGCGACGACGCGTGCAGCATGGCTTGCACGATGACTTCGGCCACGTCGTTGACGCTTTCTTTCGCAAACTTGATGCACGCGCGGTGGCGCAGCTCGCGCGTCAGCTGCGCGACGCCGGCACGCCAAATGGCGTTTTCTTCCTTCAGGCTCACGTCGTCGCCCTGGCCGTTGTCGAGAAGCGATGTCGGTGTCGATGGCAGCTTGGCCTCCTTCCGACGACGGCGACCGCCAGACGAGACTGGCGCGCTGGTCGCGGCCGGCGGTGTCGACGCCTCGGCCTCCTCTGCCTGCATCATGAGCTGGACTTCGATTGGAACGACGTCCTTTGGCGGCGCTTTGGCCTTGCGCTTTGTGCCACGCCGCACCGAGAACCCATCGTCGAGCTCGACAGTGTCAGCCGACGGCTTCTTCGCCTTGGACTTGGGCGCGGCCTTGGAGGACGAGGACGGCGACGACGCCGCCGCCGCGAGCTTCTCGAACGCCACCTCGGCTTCGTCTGCAAACGGATCGTCCGCGTGCTTGTTGTTGAGGTCAAGCGGGTGCACGCGCACGATGTAGCGGTTCTTGGCCATCTCAAGAAAGGTCGACCGAAGCGTTGCCTTGAGGGCGTCGAGCTCGTCCGCGTCCACTGCATACAGCGTATGAGGCAAAACAGAACACGATTCAGCGTAGTAGTACCATCGTCTTCCGAGTTGCCATCGGCGGCGCGGCGCGCCTGTGCGAGGTTGAACGCCATGGCCTCGATCGACTGGTCGAGGCGGAGGCGGCCACAGACCAAGAGCTCCTCCATAATGATCGCACCCTAGGCAATACCTCCATGAGCGAACGTGCTCATTCGTACGATTGGGGCGCGCTACCTCTTCGCCAAAGACCGAGCTGGCGAGCTCAATGTAGCGTGCAAAGCGGAGACGCCGGAGCACTTCGTCGTGGTTGAGCGTATACCGAAGCGTGTAGGGCTGCTTGGTCTGCGCCGTCTTCTTGTGCGCATTGCCGTTGGCCCAATGGGACTTGATGTCGAGCATGTTGTGCTGCAGCATCTTCAGGAGGCCGGCCTTGAGCTGCGACGGCGTGGCCTTGGTCGTGTGCAGGAGGATCTCGCGCAGCGTGAAGCCGTCGTCATCGGCCTTCAGGAGGACCCGCGCGAGGTGCTCGACGTGCTCGCCAAAGTGCTCGAGGAGCACATGCAGGAGGAGCCGGCGCTTCGACTGCGACACCACCACCATCTCGGACGACCGCTAATTCCGGCGCCGCTTGCAAGCGTTATTGGATATTATTGACCAATGGTTTCCAGGGATCGCCGGCGGGCCAATCAGAAGTGCCGAGGCTGGCCGCACGCAACTCGCTTGCCACTTCAAGCACAGCAGAGCACGCGCTCCTTGACGAGCAATAATACTACGGTATCAATACTAGTACGTACGTGTAGTCGTATACTAGCATCCAAGAGTATCACCGCATGCCCTCGTTCAAAGGTCGCTCGTGCATGCTCGACGTCGCGGACGATTCTGTAAAGTGCAACTTGGTCCATGTCGCTACATGTATTAGATCTAGTCGGAGTACATAGCTACTAAATTGAGTTGTCGTCGCATGCAAGGGTTGTTTAGGGGCTTGTTGTCGTGGGTCCATCAAGAGCATCAAGAGGGCTCCCCGCCTGTCAATGGATCGACGTCCGCCATGTGCGATGGGACAGATTGGTCATTTTTATTCCGCGAGCCGCTTGGGTGGCATGTCATTTTTTTCGCGATCAAATGTTGTTCTTACAACAACCGAGATATTGGTTGGTTCTTGGAATAAAAATGCAGTGGCCGGTGCGAATAAATTACCGCCGACTGCTCGTGGGTGTCACTCAAACAGCAAAACCCGACAGCCACCGAAGACGACGACGACCATGAAGGTAGGACGTGGCGACGGCCGAGCTCACGCGGCGACTCGTAGAAGTGCATCGTGCTCGTCTCCAACCAGAGCTTCTCGGCCGAAAACAAGAGCAACACCTCGTCGCTCAACGCTCTTCTCGACGCCAAGAAGATCAAGCGCGTCGAGGTCGACGGGTCGGCCGAGGACATGGTCGACCGGCGGAACACGCTCTTTGGCATCAGCGGAGTCCGGGGCTCGTACCCGCAGGTCTTCCTTGTGGACGAAGGCGAGACCACGCCCCGCTTCATTGGCCTCTTTGATGCGATCCAGGTACGGGCGGAGTGCTCGAGAGATAGAGGTCGGGACCACTGGCGTAGCACATGAACGAAATGAACGACCTGCCCACGGACATCATTGAGCAAAACAACATCCTGACCTTCGACGCTGTCTTTGCGGGTACGTCGCCGCGTCTCGATCCTCCGTGAGTCTTACCGATGCCATAGACGTGGAACGAATGGGCTAAGTGCCATTAGCCTGACCGACGACAAGGCGGCCGCGACGCTACTAGACTCCGACGTCGTGCCCGCGCCATCGACGATATTACACTATTTGCTTTCAGAACACGCAAACCGTTCTCTCTCTCAATCCTCAAAGTGTGCATCGAGGGCCGAGAAGTAGCGCGTCTGCGTAAACGAGGCCGACGAGACGCAGCCGCCTGCAGTAGTCGTCAAAAGAGAGATGGTACAAATGGCGACGCACCGTGGGGCTGGCCTGGAAAGCAGTTGCAATTGCCGCCGAGAAACGACGGGAGCGACGCCGCAGGAATGTCGGCGAGGAGCTCGTCCTTACGACCAACAAAGACGATCTTGTGGCGAATCCGGTCGCTCAGGAACACCTCGATGAGCTTGTACGTGCCGTAAAAAAAGAAGGGTGCGTTCACAATGTAGACCTTGTGCAGCGTCTCGGGGTAGTGCTCTAAACTATTGCGTCAATACCGCCGCTCAAAGATCACTGGTACTGTACCTTGGTTGATGCTCGTGATGCGCTGGATTGCAGTAAAGATGTCCGTCTTGAAGGTACTAAAGCCCACGTTGGCGAGGTCGTAAATGAGTACGATCTTGGACGCGGCGGCGCCGCGCGCGACCACCTGCACAGTGCACTCTCAGCCCACGACGAGAAGGCATAGAAAGGACCTGGCGCGGCAAGAGCACGTGGAGCTTGTACTCACACTTTTGCACGTGCGCCTTGAGAATGTCGTCGGGCGTCACGACCTTGAGGAGCGCATCGCAGTCCAAGTAGCCCGTGCGCTCAATGTAGACAAGTCGTCCATCCTTGTCCTCTCCGTGGAATCCTTGCGGCTATCGATCGGGTGAGTGCAGCCACTGAGAACACTATCGTACGTTGAAGCGACGAATGGCCTCGAGCTTCTCGTTGGGCAAAGCCGGGCCCGCCATGAGCGACGGCACATCCTGCTCGACGCGCCACGCGATACTGCTGCGCATCGCACTCAAGGTCGCGTCTGCGTCCCAATCGCGCGCGATCGCGTACTTTTCGATCGTGTCGTCGAGCTGATCAAGCTCGCAAAAACCAAGGGCCACAAGGCGCACTTCCGGCGTCTCCTGCAGAAGCTGCTCGCGGAGCCGCGCAATCGTTGGTGTCTTTTCGTGCATCCGTGGCCAGATGATGCAAGCTCCAACGAGCACAAGAGGATCCATGCGTCCGGATACTTGCAGGTTGATCGCAGGTACACGTTGCGTTGGTTTCGCTCAGTCTATAAATTAAGACAGTTTGCAGCTAGAAACACCGCGCGTAAAGACTCGACATTGTGTGCATGGACTCACGCCGGCGGTGGCCCACGATATGCTCGAATTAAAATGGTGTCTTTTTCACGCTAGGTCCAGTTTACGCAACAAGCGGCTCGACATTTCCAGGCGAACCGATCGATGCAGCCCTGGAAGGTCGATTTGTGGCGTGATTTTAGACAAGTGCCTCTTTGGAACACTGTTGTTGAAAATTCCAACGCAGATTCGAGACAAGCCAATCGAAACAGGGGACACGACGAGCGGGCGGCAATGTCCGAGTACAAGAAGACCGTGGGCGGAAAGCTAAAGCTCAAGGGCGGGCTCGCGCTAACAGCCAAGTACGCACACATGAAGATGACCATGGGGATGCTTATATCTGCATGTGCTAGGAAGACCAAGAAGACGAAGAAGCGGAAGGCCGAGACCGCGCAGAGCAACGACGAGGACGGCGCGGACGGTGACCGCGATGACTTCCAGCTCGTGAAGCTCCAAGGCACCGGGCGTATCCTGACGTCTGGCACCACCGTCATGGGCAAGATGGGTACGCGCTTCGCGAGCGAGCTCTCGGTCGGCGATGCAATGATGATCATGCACCCGACGAGTCTCCAAGAAGAGACGCGCATCGTCAAGATGGTGCTCAGCGACGTCTCTGTCTCGATCAGTTCCGCATTCAGCTCGGACCTCGTGTCCACTACGACGTTCCACTACATCAAGGCGCCTCCGGACGAAGACGAGAAGGAGAAAAAAGAGGTACCCGTCCTTACTCTCTCTACTCTCTCATGCGCAACTGGATACTAGCGGGCCAAAAAGAAATCCAAGTCGGACGAAGAAGGCTTTGCTTTTGGGACATATGCGGGTGGCACCACGGCGGGCAGCCAGTATACGTACCGCGTCAAGAAGAGCGGCGTGTACGGCGGGTACGCCGTCATGAAGGAGGTACTTGAATCGGAATATATGCATTTCAAGCACGGATTAACATGAGCTGTGCTAGACGGCCGACGCCAACCGATCACGAGAAGAGCTCTTGGACTTGCGCGCCAAGATGAAGGGCGATCGGCACTGCAATTAGACCTTGCGCTTGAGTAAACCCTTGAAAAAATCAAACGAATTGCCATCCGGGTAGAGCTCGTAGCGCTGGCCACTTTCGCTTGACGCAAGGAGGCATCCCGACGGCGACAGCCCTAGACGAGCGATGGCTCCAACGTCAACATGTGCTCATGTCTAGTACCTTGAATTGTGGCCGCCATCTCCGGCTCGCCAGCGCGATCGCCTTGGACCTTGACGAGCTGATTCGTGTGGAGCCAATGATCGGTGTACTCCTTTTCAAACGACGCAAAGCCCGTGCGACGGAACTCCGCTTCCATTGGCTCGTAAATGTTGCAGTACGCCGCCATGAACGCTTCCCTTCAAACACAATCAGTTGATACATATAGATAGCCTCTTCCATCGTACCGCGTCACGGCCGTGCCCACGAGCTTGTTCAAGCACGTCGTCGGCTCGGGATTGCTAATGTTGAAGCCAATGCCTACGCAATATCATTAAACGCTACACAGGGTCCATTTCGCACCTGTCGTGAGGCAGAAGCGGCCTTGAAAGTACTCGGACTGGCACAAGACGCCGGCGATCTTCATGCCATCGACGTAAATGTCGTTGGGCCACTTGATTGCGACCCGCGACGCGCCGAAATGCAGCGCCGTGCGCACGACGGCGAGCGACACGAGGTACTGCACAAACGGAAGGCTTTGGCCATCCGTGAAGAAGCTCTGGTACGAAAACGTGAGGCAGCCCTCGGGCGCGACCCACGTGTTGGCGCCGCGGCCACGACCCGTCGACTGGAGCGGCGTCCAGCACACGAGGCGGAAATCCTCGGGCGCTAGCGGGCGCAGCTCCAGCGTCGACGCTTGCAGAAGCGTTTGCGTCGAGGGCAGCGTCTCGGCGTAGAGCACGTGGCGCCCAAGCTCGTGCGTCGTGAGCGTTGGGAAGAAGGTCGTATCGAGACCGCCCGCGACCGCGCTCTCGATGCCCTTCGCAGTGGCCCACGTCGAGATCGCCGGCGGTGCTGCCTTGCTGCTTACGAGGAAGAGCTTCTGAGCTCCCTTGGCCGCGTCAAAGATGGACGTCATGACGGTTCGGACTGCGAAACGACAAGCGACAGAAGAGGGTATCCGTCGGACCATCCCAGACTTCGCAAGTCGATTGGTCATTTCCCGGAGGCATTCCCGGTCAAGACGATTTAGTAGGCCCCCCTATCAATGGTGCGTTCAAAATGGCTGCTCGACGCAATCATGCTGGGTAGAAAGCTCGACGCCCATCCAAGGCCACAGATGCACATTCGCAATTTGAGATGGACCTGCCATGATCAATAGTTATCACCGGCTTCCTGGTTTCGTGGCCGCTAAACTGCGTGAATTATCGCTGTGCAGCCTTGCGTGCTGTCCGCTAGCTCTGCCCATCAAGAGCACACCAATGGTATTTCACTGTGTTATTGCAGGGACAAAAACTCACGTGACCGACGAGCATCGTCGACACACAAATCTTCGGGTGAAAAGAGCGTTTGGCACGATACGCGGCGCTCGCGGGCGCCGTCGAAGGTCGAGATGCACTTGGCACAAGCGCGGATACGCTGGCACCCATTGTTGAGAACGTTGACGTGGACCTTGAGATGGCACTGACGGCACACGGCGCCCCCGCACTAGAACGTCCTCGACAATGAGCTTTGACACCGTTAGGTATGCGTCCTTCGTACCAAGCTACAGGCATAGCGCCATCGTTGGAGGAGACGGAACTTGAGTTGGCACTGCGAGCACGAGTGTGACCCTCTCGCTGTGGAGGAAGCGGCGAGCTTCTCGACGAGGAAGACACTGTCGTCCATCACATGCTTCTCAAGGCTTGACATGGGGGATGAATATGGAAGGGAGCTACCGTGGGCGAAAGGTCTAATTGCCAAATGAGTAGACTGCGTAGGTTGCTTCTGAAGATCCTGCTGTCGGCGAGCGTGCTCGCATGTCGCGCCACGACAAACCACGTTTTTTTAGCCGTGACAAACCACGTTTTTCAATGTTTAACCAATCGTTCAATACACAGGGTGTCAAACGTATACAAACGGTAAGACATGCATGACACAGCAACGAACAAAAACGTTTTTAACGTGTCGCGTGTCCATATTCATTCCCACGCCACCAAACTCAATGGCGGACCAAGCACGAGGTAGACGGCGTCGCATGGAGGTTGCATGGACCCTACCTCGACGACTCTAGAGCCGCTGCCGAAGAAGGCCAAGTTTGATGCGAAGCCGTCGGTCCTCCATCCGGACCTGTTGCAGTCGTCTGCGGCAGCGCGTGCGTCGGTCCAGGCGGCCTACGCGACGACAAAGCCGTACCCGCACTACCAGATCCCAGCGCTGTGCACGCGCGAGCACATGAACAAGGTATCATATGCGTGCAGGATGCGTAGCCTCACGCGGTGCAGGTGCACCACGAATGCATTACGCACCTCGAGGGCAACTTCAAGGAGACGGACCTCTTCAAGCTCTACCAGACGATCGACCTCGGGAACCTAAAGACGTCGGACAAGATCGCAAAGGATCTGCCAGCTCTCCTTGAGCTGCGTGATGCCCTCGTACTGCGATTTTGCATCCTCCTGAAATTGCTCATGTGACGACTGTGTAGTATGGCAAGGAATTTCGCGACTACATTACGGCGATCACGGGTTGCCCGCCCTTGACAGACAAGGTGGACTGCGCCGCGAACGTGTACATGCAAGGCTGCCATCTCTTGCCTCACGACGACGTCATTGGCACACGCTGCGTGAGCTACGTCATCTATCTCAGCGACCCGGACGACGACTGGACGGTTGTGGACGGCGGCAGCCTCGAGCTGTACCCGTCGATGGCATCGAACGACCGCGTGCCCGACTTGGTTCCGACGGCATTTGCTCTCCCCACGTATAACACGATGGCGCTTTTCACGGTCATCCCGGGCGTGAGCTTTCACTCGGTCCAGGTAGCTCCCTCCATCTGAGCATTATTCGCGTCGTCTGCTCACACGTGCGTAGGAAGTCTATGCGGAGAAGCCCCGTCTATCTATTCAAGGCTGGTTCCATCAGGTGCTCTCCATGGCTGTATCGAGTCAAAAGGCTCATCATCGCATACAGGCTGTCGCGCCCGCCGGCGTCGATGCCGCCACGCAAGAGCAACTCTCAGTTTTGCGTGAGCACGTGTCTCCATTCGGCGAGCTCCCCATGGACAGCATCGTGCAGAATCCGCAACTAACGAGCGGCGACCTGGCGTTTCTCCGTGCCTTTGTGAACCCGATCTACCTCGCTATGCGCACGATTGGCGACATCCAATCATCGTTTCGCTCCAGCGGGAGTCTCCAGGTACGCTCAATTGTTGTCGACCGTTCATTGACTTACTGGTCCGTCCTTAGCTGCACGACTTTTTGAAGTCCGACTTGGCCGATGCGATTGCGACGGCCACACGAAGCGCCGACGATGCGGTGCAACTGGGATCTGGGCAGGTTCCGCAGTATACGGCCGGCTACGATGAAGCATGGGATCCTCGTGGCCCGGTGCATCTCCAGCGGTACCTCGCGTATGTTGGCGAGGGTGCCAAGAGCAGCAGCGCAAGCGCGGGCCAGCTCCTCGGTCATATCAAGGACGAGCTTGTGGCGTCGCAGCCGTTCCAGAAGTTTATTTGGCTTCTCACGGGGTTTCTGCCCACTGGTGTGCGCAGTCAAGTGCGCCGGTTCCGCGCCGGCTTGGACTATACGCTCGCACACGAGCAAACACTCCCGGCAGAGACCCTACTGGATCTCGTGCTGTGCTTCGCCGACTGCCGTGGTGCCGACGCCAAGGAGGCGTGGGGCAGTGGCGACGTGGGCGGCTTCGAGTGCTACCAATCGGCTGAAGAGGATGGTCTCGGTGACGTTGCCAAGGGGCTCCAAGATGACGATGACGATGACGATGCGCTGGTCACAGTACACGCCCAACACAACGCGCTCAACCTCGTGATGCACGACGAGAACACGATGAAGTTTGTCAAGTTTGTGAGCGTCCGGGCGCCAGGAAGCCGCTGGGACGTCAGCGTTGAGTACACCATTGCCCAAGTTGAGCTCGACGAAACCGAGGTGGCCGAAGACTAGACGCCCGGCTTAATAACAGTGTGCCCTGAAATGCTTGAAGATGTGAATGCTACAGTTGACGTCAATTCAAGTTCGATTTCGGTCAAAACCGACTGTTGGCCATTGAGCAGAGTCCCGCGGCTGTCGGCTCCTTTCTCAAGCACACAGACACCTCCTTCATGCACCACGTGTCCATCTAAAGAAAATCGTGATCAAATACTGGTCTTTCTAGCTCATTTTTTAAAATCTCGGCCTTCCAATGTCCCCAGAAGCGCCCCAAAAGATCCAGAGCGATGAGCCAAATATTGAATTGTGATCGGAATTTGACGGACAGGCCACCCGTTAAAATTCCCTGGTATCTGATTGGCCAAAAAGTCTCCGTGACGTGGCAATATGGTTGCGGAGTATTGAGGCAGCTCGCTATCGTAGAGTCGCCTACGCTCGAGTGGTGTTCCAAGTATACCGTCTCCGTCGACTTGGATCGGCACATAAGCCCCACTACATGGTCAAGAAGAGGCGCGCGAAGCGGGAGCGCGCGGCTGTCTCGGCCGAGGCTCTCGTACTCGTCAAAGGTAAACGGGGACCTTGCTCGAGGATTGGACTTGCGTGGCAAGCAAGCGCCGAATGCCGACGCACGCTACATCATGCTTTTCATTAGGAGCTCGAAAGTGTGTGTATCTGTGTACTAGTACACCTCCTTGATGCCATCACCGTAGCCGAGATGACAGGGCAATTTACGATCCCAGTTGAAACTCGCGAGCGCACTGCGTTGACGCGGTAACCACTGAGCGTCGACGCTATACCATCCTAATAAACGCAAGGAAACATTCTTAATTGAAGACGCGCGCTTCGTGTCCATCCGTCCGTGGCTTCCTTCAACGAGGACGGCTCATTATCACAGCGCACCCAGTGTTGACCTCGCGCAGTACTAGTGCTTCTTGATCTCGTTGAGGTTGCTCTCGAGCATCTTACGGACGGCATTGCAGTGCACATGTGGTGGGCGCCCTCAACCGTAAAGTTCTAGCAGTCGAATACCGGTACGTCCGCTGTAGCTGTCCGCTGTCGGCGCTCACTCATGTGCGCAGCCCGCCGCCTGCGGTCATTGTTCTCTGCGCCCATTCGCCAAAACACTGCGCTTTTCTCATTTTCTTCGGCCTGTGATTGGCCAAGCATTTTAGCGGACAAGCAGCCGCTGAATTCTGTTCACGCGTCGCTTATGCTTGATTTAAAATAATACATACCAATATCCAGTCATTATATTCCTGGAGAGGAAAATAAAAATCCATGAAAGAGAATTTGACGGCTCCCTGTCCGCTAAAACGTGCAGGCCACTGTGCAGCCCAGAGTACTGTCCGTTAAAAGCATATTAATGA
>NW_008246091.1:376538-377054 GCF_000281045.1 Saprolegnia diclina VS20 | reverse complement strand
CACGCTACCCCAATGCAAAACCTCAACCAAAGAGCTCGACCAAAACGTGCTCCAAGAAAACACGAGGCTAACCCTAGTAACTATATTAATGTGATGAGAAGGACTCTAGTCGCGTAGTCCACCGCCACTCGGTTGCGGTGCAATGTAGCGTGCAACGTGTTCTGTTAGCCAGGTCCGGCCAGGCAACGGGAGAGCTATGACTAGGAAGCTCGAACAGGTGGAGTCTACGGGAAGGATTCCTTGGCACTGCCAGTGTTTGACAGTGTAGCTCTTCTACGGCCACCACAAACGTACATCAAACGAAAATGATTTCAAGGACAACTTGGAAAATGGGTGACAATGTCGTTCCGGCGTTGTACACTTCGATCAACGACGGCTCCTTGTGGCCGAAAAAGTTGGACGTGTTGCGCACGAGACTGCGGTTGTACGCTGCACTAAAGGCGTTGTCGAGGCACGACGTCAAGTACGACGAGACCCACGCCATGCCAAGAGCTGTCGATGGTAGCGCATGCAACA
>NW_008246091.1:369045-376438 GCF_000281045.1 Saprolegnia diclina VS20 | reverse complement strand
GTCCACCGCCACTCGGTTGCGGTGCAATGTAGCGTGCAAACGTGTTCTGTTGGCCAGGCCCGGCCAGGCAACGGGAGAGCTAAATTTATGACTAGGAAGCTCGAACAGGTGGAGTCTACGGCAAGGGCTCCTCGGCACTGCCAGTGTTTGACAGCGTAGCTCTTCTACGGCCACCACAAACGTACATCAAACGAAAATGATTTCAATCGAGAGCGCGTCTAAGGGGAAATGTAGAAAGGGCGGACTGGTCACTGTCTATAGCAAGTGGTACAAGGCTTCGTCGACCTTGGTGAGCACCTTGCGCGCGATCACCGAGTCGGGCTCGAGCCGAATGAGCTTGGCTGCCGTGTCGTGCGCGAGCGTCCAGTCGCGCTGCCGCACGGCGCACGTCGCGAGGCCACTGAGCGCGCGAAAGTGACACGGCTTGAGATCCAAAACGCGCTGAAAGAGCTTTTGGGCTTCGGCAAAATGCTCTGCATTCCACGTATATATCAACATCTGCGAAGGGTAGAGGCAAGGAGCGTACCGTCAGCCAGTGTCGCCATCGCGAGCTTCTCGAGGGCCGGCGCCCAGTCCGGATACGTCTCGACGAGGTCGTGCAAAATGGCTTTGCCTTGGTCGACGGCGCCGCCTTCGTACACGGCCATTGCGTCGTCGAGCGCGGCCTTGGCGACCTCGCCGGCCTCGTTGAGCCAAATCGACTCGAGCGCCACTTTGGTGAAGCGGACAATGGTCGTGTCGGCGCTGCGAAGGTACTGCGTCAGTAGACTCTCGTCCGCGCTCTGGAGCTGCATGATGGTGGGCAGCACCGGAGCAGGATGAGCATCAACGTCGTCCGGGAAGCGCAGCGCCAGCGCGTGCGACGGCACGTGCCGGCCGTGCTCAAACCCATCAAAGTAGAAGAGCAGCGACGGGTTCGAAATGGGCTACGCAATTCGATCCAGATACGAGCAGCTATACGAGCGATACCTCGGGAATCTCGGCCATGTGCAGACGCTCCTGGGTCACGCGGTACATCTTCCAGCGATCCCTACACACCAGTTGTTGGTCGACGCCATCGACATGCAAGCGCACTCTTCGTTCGTGCGGTCCGTGTGCAGCAGCACCGTGTACTTGATCTTGATTGTCTTCTTGTCCATGTATTTCAGCGTCGGGTAATACCAGTTGCAGATCACGCCCCGTCCGAGGCCCTGGACGTCGACGACGTCGCCGACCTTGAAGCGCATCGTCGGCATCCGGCGCTAGTCCCTCTCAGCACCTCGTCGACTCGACAGAGCGACGTACCTTGGGCGTGAAGGCGCCGTTCGAAACGCAGAGCTCAATGAGTGCATTGTGGTCCCCGAGCGCCCGCAGCGTCGAGAAGCCGCGGTCGATGCGCTCGGCATCCGCGAGGCGCGATGGCGTCGCAAACTTGAGGTGGATCGCTGCGACAACATCCTTCCACGCCATCGCCTGTACGTCCGTGGGCGAGAGCACGTCAAGGTGCAGGCGAAAGCCTTGCTCACGCTTCCAGTCTTCTTGGACGCCGTCGTAGGGCAGGAGGCCACCGGAGCGCACGCCGGCGTAGATGGACTTGTCGGCAATCTCATTGGCATGGAACGTCTTGGCCAGCCGTAGGAGGGCGCTAGGTCATGTACAGATGAGGCGACGGCGAGGCGACAGAGCAGAAGCGGACCGGTACAGGCGCGGGACCACGACGCTCGTCGTCGCCATTTGAGATTGCTGTTGAGCTCGGACCAATCACAAGCGCCGAATTGGTCTTTTTTAATTTGATAGTGAAATCCAGTCACCTTTGATTTCGGCGAATTTAAGAACAGGCTGGATTGCCGGATCTTGACCGTGCTACCAGCCGCAGCATCTTCCTCCGCCGTCGCAGCAGCATGGGCACACACGCAGCGCCGATCGACCTCTCGTACATGGTCGATGACGACGACGATGACAGTCTTCTCGACGAGTACGGCAACGACGACGACGAGGCCAAGCCCGCGCCACCGGGTCATGCGATGTCCAAGCCCGCCGACCTCGCCGACCTCGACGACGACGATGAAGACGCCGCCGACGACGAGATGGTACAGGACGCTACTAGATGACGTGAAGCACAAGCTTCTCATGGCTCCCGGTGCTATCGATAGTGCTCGATCTGCTTGGACGCGGTGCCGCTCGAGACGCAGGGCCACCTCCTCAAATGCGTGCACTGCTTCCACTTTGAGTGCATCTTCAAGTGGGCCAAGGTCACGAACCTCTGCCCCATGTGCAAGACGCGCTTTACGAGCATCGTGCAAAAGAACGTCCATGGCGTCATCACGAAGCGGACGCCCATCAAGCACGCCAAGCAGGTCCACAGCGACGATGCGAGCGCCGACCTGTCGCACGCGCGCAATCTTCTCAACGAGTTTGCCTGCATGCTCTGCGGCAACGGCGACAGCGAAGAGTCGCTCTTGCTCTGCGACGCCGACAACTGCGAGGTAGCGTGCCACACGTTGTGCTTGGGACTGCCAGGCGTCCCGGCCCAGAGCTGGTTTTGCCCCGAGCACGAGCACCGGCGGTCGTCGGCGCGCCGGGAGGCCACGACGTTGGCGTCGTTGCGCGCGTCGCGCAGCGGTCGCACCCGCCGATCGGTACCACTGCGCCGACGGACGCCGCTGGAAACCCGCCTCGGCGTGCGTCGGGGCCAGCGCGTGCCATTGCCGTTTGAGCGCGAAGTGTCGCAGTACTACTCGTCCGAGCCCGCGTACCACCCGCGGTCGGTCGCGTCGACCGAGATGCGTCGCATGCAGGAGGAGGCCGCGCGCATTCTCGAGCGGACGCGTCCAGTTCCGCTGCCGCCCGCCACCGCGGCGCTCAAGCGCAAGCGTGAGACGGACGCTATGTGGGCGGAGAGCGCGCGGGCGCGTCAAATGATGACGCTCACGCCGCACGCAATGCCCATCGTGCGCGAGCCGCCGCCCGCCGCGGCGGCTGCGTCGGCGCCCAAAGCGTCGTTTCGATCCGAGTTTGTAGCGCTGCGTGACGCGATGCAGCTGGCCGAGGCCAAAGACGCGTCGACGGCCGTCTACAATGTGCCCGCGGCGGCCAAACTGCGTCTCTTGCCGCAGGTCAAGTCGTTCTTCGAAGCGCTCAACCCCGCGCAGCAGCGCCAAGTGCTCGAGTGGCAGGTGCTTCCGCTGCTGAAATCGTGGCTGTCGCCGTATGGCCCGGGCCGACCTCAGCACCAGCACGTTATGGACGGGCTCCTCACGCTTCTGGCCAAGCTGCCCATAGCCAAGGAGCATCTCAAGCAGGTAGCGATGCGACTCTGCGACGGACGACCACTGAACGACGCACTAGAGCGACGGACTCGGCCACTTGGTGCTCCAGCTCACAAAGGACGCGGGCCCATGCCAGGCGACAGCGCGCACCGTCTTGGACAAATGGAAGCAGCTGGTGGCCAAGCCGGTCGCGCCAGCGTCGGCAGTCGTGCGCCGCCCGCCGCCGCCGATGATTGCGCTGCCGGTGATCTCACCCATGGTGCCATCCTCGTCGCATAAAAAGTCACCGTCCGCCGCGCTCAAGACGCTGCCGTACTGCGACGTCATCGTGCAGTTTGTCAAGCAGCTCGTGTACCCTCGGCTGCGCGACGGACGCTTGACGCGCGATCGGTTCACGGCGATCGTCAAGGAAACCTCCAACGCATTCGCGGCTGAAGTGCCGCACCTCTCGGCGCCCGTCGTGGACGCCGGGGCCCTCACACCTTTTGCCCAGCGCCGGCTCACGCAGCTTGTCGAGCGCGCCTTGCTCTGAGAGCAGCAGGACAGTATGTCTATAATATTGTCGCATCAGCAAGACCCGCTCCACTAAGTTAACGCTGCCTTTGATATATATTTTGCCACTCCAGACACTTCCGTCGGAAACGTCGAGGCATTTTCGGCTTTGTTTCTATAGTCCATTTTGCTAAACTTCTGACCGTGCAAACACCCGTCGAGAATGCATAGCTGTCTAGTCCAACGCCACTAACGTGTAAACACACACTTACATTGCATGCGCCAAGTTGCCATCGACAGGTAATCTACCCCTAACCTATCCCCAAGCGTGTCAACTCTCTTATCTACTAGTACGCCGTCGATCTTGCAGGCAGTTGCTTGTTGTTGAAGTGAACCGTCGTCTATTGTATTAGACTGGATCATTGAAAACCAGATACTACGTAGTAATACCGTCGGACCAAGGCCATGACTACTTGGTCGGCCGTTCTGCATCGTGTCCTCAATTGAGGGACATATCGAGGCGGACAGAGATAGCGCTCGACGTAAATACTCCGCGGCGACTCCTATGGAGCTAAAAAGATGCCAAAGAAAATCGAGCAGTTCGGGCTCTTAGGCGAGAATTGTGGTGCAGGTGTAGTCGGCTCCTTGGCGTCCAAGTCGCAGTTCTTGGTAGTACCGGTACGAATAAGGTTCTGCAGGGCAGAATATGATTCTTGATTGACAAGTATACACACGAGCTTCTAGGTCTGAGGCTGTCTATGAGCTCGGTACGAGCCAGGCATGGGTCAAGAAGGATGCTAAGGCGCCGAGCGTGAGGCCAAACGTGAGGCAAAAGAACATGAGGGCGCCCGTGAGCGCGCGTTGGTGGGGCGCGACGCTGTGCGCGCTCTGCATCATGGCCAAGCTCACGACGAGGCCGTTCGAGAACGCGCACAGGAAGATGAGCACCAGCGGGTACGCGTCGTGGTCCAAGACAACGTGCGTCGGCGTTGTTGCCTGTAGGCGGCACAGGCCCAAAAGCGGCAAAAACCCGAGGCGAAGAAGCGACAAGAGGACGAGGCCGCGCCCCGAGAGCAGGTGCGGGCCGACGCCAGCAACAATGCGGCCGAATAGGTCGCCGGCGTTGAAGAGGACAAAGGTGAGCGGCGTGAAGAGCGCTCGAAACGTCTTGTTGCTGCTCGACGACACGACCGCCGACGTGAGCACGGGAAATACGGCGAGCGAGAGGAAGAAGGCGAGGACGACCGAGATGGCGTACGACCGGACGCGCCAGAGCACTTTGGCCGGGTTGAGGGTCACCTTGCCTTTGGGCGCGTCTTCCAAGAGGCTCTCTAGGGACGCGACGACGCCGTTGGAGGGCGGCGCCATGTAGAAGCGGGCGACAGGCGACTTGAGGAAGGCGGCAAACGCGAGCATGGCCAGCGCGATCGTCACAAAGGCTGTGAGAAAGTACGAGAACGCGCTCTCGGTGGCGTCGTCGCCGACATACCACGCCATTTGAAATGTCGTAGGGTTGAGGTGGAGGTACGCGATGCAAAAGGCGCTGAGCGAGACGAGGAAGCCCGCGAGGCTCTGCCCCGTCATGATGGCCTGAGTGTAGCGTTCCGGGAACGTGGCCGTGAGCTCAAAGAGGCCTTCCTGGAGGTACGCGGCGCAAATGGACGCGACAACGATGCTCGTCATCGTCATGTTGAAGAAGACCATCCCTACATTGCAATCTCAAGATACAAGCGAAAGCGAAGAGTACCTTGGATGGACGGTGTCTTGACGAGGACCGTCGAGAGGAAGACGACGAGCGCAATGCCCACCAGCGCAACCGTGATCTTGACCGACGGCCGCGGAAGGTAACTCCGGAAGCACACGGTGTTGAGCGTGAGCACGCCGAGGGCGGTGAGGTTGAAAGCCATCGAGAAGTAGGTCAAGAACGAGGTCGCGACCGGCGTACCGGCGAGGCGCTGGCCAAAGTAGCCGTCCGCCGTGATGAAGACGTTCCACGGCAGAAGGGCGGCGACGCCCATGAGGAAGAGCACGAGGTACCCCGCATGGCAGCGGTCGGCCGGGGCGCGGGCCATGGCCGGTCGAGATATCTTTTGCACCGACGCAGCTGCCTGTCTTGCCTCCGGATATTGGAGAAACTCCTTATCAACAATAGAGAGCGACTGGTTGAATCTGGTTAGTTTCTCCTTAAAGATGTGGTCATTTGTGGCTACAAATGGCGTGCGCCACATTTAGTAAGGAAGGACATTGCTCGTGCTGTACGCCTCGCCCACTGACGCGACGTCGTGTCTTGAGGTCTCCAAGCTGTTGTCTATCATGGAACCGAGTTTGAGCGATTTCATTTTTGGACGCGTTGGCGGCGCAATTCTGGCACCCGCTCCGTGTTGCCACACAGTAGCATTGAAATGATTGGTCAATAATCGAGATTTATTCAACCAATCAAACGCTTGTCATACGTTGCATGCTGTTTCCAAACCACAAGGAGCCACCTCAAAGGTTCCACGGAGTTACTCAAGTGTATGAGGTGGATCAAGCAAGAGATAAGTGCACACGAGCATGCCGTGTACCATGTCCTGGTACTACCTTGTAACCCCCGCACGTAAAGGTTCTACCATTGAGATTTCAAATCCTGGCAGTACGAAGGGCGTGCAAACTAGTACTACGTTTGGGTCCATCGATGAACAAAAGGGATACGTCAGAGTACTTTTATTTATTGAATTGTGCACACTATGGCTGCTCCCAAGGCGACGTCGCTGGGTTCAAACTTGACAGGGCCGGGAACTCGCTCATCGCGAGGACGTGCCTGTCGAAGAAATGCCAAGAGGTGGCTATCCTCATTTTGTTTGGCGGCTGCAAACGCGTTGTACGTGCAGCCGTCGTCGCGGTACTCGTGCAACAGCTGCACCATGACCAAGTTGCCGTCCGTCGCCGCCGCGTCCATCGCGGCTTTCGAGCTTTTGCCAAAGTCCCGCTCAAGCAGCTTTGTCAGCAGCGGAACGCTTTGCAGGCGCACGGCGTTGTCGATTGTGTAGACGTACTTTTTGTTGGTTGGTGGCAGTGCGAGCATGTCGCGCTCCGGAAACGCGGCCAGTAGCTCGAGGGCCAACTGGACCTCCTTGGCAGCAATAAGCTTGCACAGGACGTAGCCGCGGAAGATCTCCACATGTACGTTCGTGGGCCGTGAGAAGAGTTGCCGAAGCACTGTCTTGTGCTTCTGGAATGCCAGCGCGAGTGACGTGGAGACGCCAGTGCCTTGATAGGCGAAGATGATGGTCGCGAGACTCGGGAGCGTGAGAACGTCGTACGCAGCACGGGACGTGGATGGAGTCGCCATGGAAGAAAATGAAAAATGATCCATGTCGGATGCGCTTGCTTTTGATACTGAGATTTTTGTCGTCGCTTGGCAACTTTTTTGCTGTTCTTGAAGTGGACACGATGTTGCCAACGGTTGCCGAGTACCACCCTTTTATCACGAGATAGCGCTAACGGCGGGCGACAACTTTGTCCATTTGTCGAATGATCCACAGTTGCAGCTCTATAGTCGAAACGGGCAAATCTGTCACCCGCTTTCGACTCGCATTTGGCCATCAGTGTAAACGCGCTCCAGCAACATTGATGTTTCATCTCAACTCAACAATCGCATATTTGTATACTCA
>NW_008246091.1:367986-368898 GCF_000281045.1 Saprolegnia diclina VS20 | reverse complement strand
GTTTGCAGCGATTGTCCGCCGAGCATTTGCGACCTCAAGGTCGGGTGGAAACGAGGCCAGTGTGTACGAGCGCTGCGTTGCCGACTACGAAGAGAGCCATGCCACCGCTTACAATTTCGACGTCCTCAGCTGTTGGCGCATTCTGTCGGCCTCACCCAAGTGGAGCGTCAAAATCACCGACAGCGCCACGAACAAGCGACAGCGCGCCAGTGCTTCGCGCACGACTGGCATCGAGAGCCTGAAGCGACCGCCGGGAATTAATATACGTAAGGCGCCAAAGCGAGTGATGCCTTCGACGCGATTGCGCTCGACGTTTGCCTTCTCGCCCACGCGTGACGAGTGGCCGCGTCGCTTCTTCGCTTCGCGGCGCGCACGATAGTAGCGTACGAAGTTCTCGTCGTCCTCATCGTACTCGTCGTCAAAGATGAGCTGGTGCCACGAGACGAGCCCCGTCGACAAAAGACCAACCGGTGGCGCGTAGAAGACTTCATGTTTATTCATTCCCAACTATTTCAATTAAATACGGTTCTTCGAGGTTCTTAACGGTATTTATCCGCAAAAAACCTTGGCTAAGATACCAACAGATGTGGATGCCCCAAGCAGCAGGCTGCTTGCTCGGACGTGAAGCTCAGTCGTCCCATCTGTTGAATTCAATCGCGGAGCTCAGTCGTGGCGATGATATCTGCGTGTAAGGTAAAGTGGCGATTGACCGACCGATTTCGACTTTTGGCCAATTAAAAAGTTGGAAATCGGAGATCATTGGCTACAATAATAATGATAATTTAAATAGAAAAGAGCCTCCAAATGGACCCCGCAGTGTTTTTTTTTGCAATAATATTGTACGGTCAGAATAATAATTTCCCGGTTGAAGTTGGGAGCACGGGCAGGAACAGGATGGGTCGCGCAAGCTGA
>NW_008246091.1:366293-367886 GCF_000281045.1 Saprolegnia diclina VS20 | reverse complement strand
ACCCGCTTTCGACTCGCATTTGGCCATCAGTGTAAACGCGCTCCAGCAACATTGATGTTTCATCTCAACTCAACAATCGCATATTTGTATACTCAATTATGTGCTAACTAGGGTTAACCTCGTGTTTTCTTGGGGCAGGTTTTGGTCGAGCTCTTTGGTTGAGGTTTTGCATTGGGGTAGCGTGCAATCTAGCGGTGGGATCGCGTACTACGTGTGACGTAGTTTGGACTCGTCGGTAGACGGGATCATGTGCATTGAAGCTCAACGTACCCTGCCCCAAACCTCGCGTTTTCTTGGGGCTGGGTGTGGTTGGTCTTTGTGGTTGAGGCGGGGCATAGGGCCGGTGGGCCATCTAGCGGTCTTTATGCGTAGCATGCGTAGTGGTTTGATTCGTGGAGAAGGTTTGCGCAGGTTCTGGCGCGCTTTTTTATTTCAGTTCGGTATCGGGGCCGCGTGCAACCTAGCGGTGTGTCTGTGTCGTAGCTTGGACAGTGTGGAATAATCAACATTGTAGGATGTATAACGTTCATGAGGTGGTTTAAAGAATCGCTACTCAAATTTGCAGGCCCAGCAATTCTACTGTGACAGGCGCGGCTGCTGCACGCGCGCCTCGCCTGGAGATGCAGTGGCGGGCGCGGTCGCCGCCTTGGTTTGCTGCCGTCGCCTCTGCCTCGCGGCGATATTCCGCTTGAGCTCCTTGGCCTCCTCGATCAGAGTAGATGTCGCCAGGGCGCATGCAGCTTGGCGATTCCGCTGCTCGCACTTGCGCTCCGCCACAGAGCCTGGCGTCCACACCATGATCGGATCTTCTGCTCTGTGCTTGACGTGCGGATTGCAATAGCAACGTGCAAAGCAAACGTAACATCCAGATACGATTCTAACATCGCGATCAAACTCATTGATCTAACACCATGCGTGACATTGAGGTCCCGCGCTATCGCGCAGGCCCCAACGATACCAAATGCACTCGCTACGCTCGTACATTGCGCTATCGCGCACAGTATCCTACCACACTGCCGTGCACTATCGCAAGTGTCCACGCTAAACTCAGGATTAGCGCTGCGCGCATCGATGGCACATGCACTCGCTACGCTCGCGCATGGCATGTATCCCTACCGCGCTACCGCGCAGACCCCGGCTATCGCCGAGTGCACGCTCGTGGTTTGCGCTATCGCGCAGGATCCGGCTGCGCCAGGTCGACTCGCTTCGCTCGTGGCGCGCTGCGCGCGGTTCGGTTACGTACGCTTCCGCACTTTGTAACATTGTTACAAACACCAAGTCAACAATCACGACATTGACCTGCCACTCGTACTTAACCGAATTCGACCCTTCCCGACGCGCTACGCACGCCGGAACACAATGTTGAGACTTCATTTTGCCCAACCGTGCTATCGCACGGGCCCGCTACGCTCGTGCCGCGCTTCGCGCAAAAAAGTCGTTATTCAATTAAAAGATAGATGTTATTTTATTGGATCGCACACTTGGCGGCTGACTCCACGATAGCTTCGACGGGATTGCGCTTCAATGGGCCAGTGCAGTGTCTGTCTTGCGGAAGGTTGCAGTTGAGAAAGACTTGAATATCACGGTATCCGT
>NW_008246091.1:360189-366193 GCF_000281045.1 Saprolegnia diclina VS20 | reverse complement strand
TTTTTTTGCAATAATATTGTACGGTCAGAATAATAATTTCCCGGTTGAAGTTGGGAGCACGGGCAGGAACAGGATGGGTCGCGCAAGCTGACGGAGGGCCGCTGTCAGCCTCATTGCTTAACATGCTCCACACACCACACACGTTTCACGGTTGACCGTCACCTCGTCGGCAGCAAGAAGATTGCCACAATAGAGCGTAGCTCACCCTTGAGCCTCTTCCAGCTCAAGCGCTACAGTACTAGTATATCAGGATGATGAAGCAAACGGGCGAGATCGTTGTTGCGGTCGACCCTCGGCACCGAGGCGTGGATGGATCAAGGTACATGAGCTCGCCCGTACCGCAGTGTTTGTTCTACCTCTCAAACCTTCGGCACCGAGTGTACTTAAGCGCCAGCGCACTGCGACGGACTCGACATGACACGAGTGTGGAGGAAGACCTGGACAAGTCCGAGGAGTATTTATTATAATACGACAGTACTAATATGCGCTGCGCTATTAAAAAGACACGACACACCGAATCAATAACCTGGGATGCTGGTACACCACGTAAACGCTCTTACCAGGATAATACGACAGTATTTATATGCGCTGTGCCATTAAAAATAATCGCATTTTAATTGCCGTCTCATCGCTTCCACACAAAAAACGCCGAGCCGCCTTGAAGTAGGAGAATAACGTGTTCAATAAATGATTCACAGTTTTTTAGAATGCATACAAACAGAAAGTACAAGCCAATCGGTCGGTCAATAGAAACATCCAATTCTGACGCTTTTTCGATGCGTCGACTTCTTAATTCCCCACAAATGAGGAATCACGCGACAGCGCGAAGGCAAGGGCTCTAAAATACAGAGCAAGCCTTCTTTTTTAGTATGATGCCTTCAGATGTCTCGTAGCTGCATTGGTTGTCGAGAAATATCATTTTGGAGTAAGGCCTCATTTTCGACAAAAAGCGGTCGGTCAATCGCCATTTTGCCTTAGTTGTATAGTCTTTAGTCTGTATAGAACATTGAATCCATATCATATCTGCGTTGCAGTTTAGCCAATCCAAGCGCCTACTTGTGTGCTTTAAGGCGACTACTTGTCAAAATATTCTATGGTTTTTTCATCTACTGCGTCTGATTCGTTGAAAGGCAGCACGAACAGCTCGAGCCGCATCGCTGCTCTCGAAAGTTTTGAAAGTTTCCTCATCCAAATTTTGGAATCGTTCTGTGGCGTTTCATCCGACGCAAATGAAATGCCGCGCGGCCCAAAATAGGCGTCGTTACAAACCCTATGGTATTTATGTACTCTCGGTGGTACGGTGCAAGCGTATTTTTTATAGCACCCTGCAGAAGTTATTGAAACTGCATTGATACGTAGGTATCTGATCTACTTATGGGGTCCATGAAGGACGCTATTAGGTAGGAAGAAAAACTGTGTGTAAAGAAGCCAAATGGAGCTACGAAACACAATCATGTATTTAATACACAGTAGCAATGAAATATGTCCTGAAAAGGATTTATCCAACAATGCAGAGCAAGAAACCTCAGCAACGCCAGGAGCAACACTAAATAATAGCAACGGAACAATCGTTTCGCTCGTACAATCGCTCTCTGATCAAAGATGCTCTAACTACGGTAATCCGACTGAGGATTGTGCTCTTAAATCGTTTTCATTTCTAGAATATGCACAATTTGACGCATTGGCTGCTACAACGAGTTGTATCTAACGGCCAGAGCTGAACATACGATATGATTGCCAACATTTAACGGCTGTATGCCTTGTTAATAGCCCAACGACCACGTCTGCTCAAATGGATGTGGTAAAGAAAACTAATTACTATCCAGTATGCCGTGCTTCTAGAGGCTACATACTATGTATGCACTAAGTCTGTTTTGATCTTTTTTGTAATATATGGTCTTCGTAAAGAATCTGTCACTGATTGTACACTAACGCACTTCTTATAAAATGACCCTAAAGGAGTGGCGCTAGTAGCATGATGGTCAGATACAAGAGCAACTAGCGAGCAACTAGCGAGTCCGCGTACGACGCGATGTTTTAGTCGCTTATCGATTGAACTAGCCTAGCGTGTATAATATGATTACTTAAAAGTATGAACGAACTTGCTCAAAAATTGCCATAAAACCCTGACATTAATCAGCATTATATGCAGGCAAGAAAACCAGATACACCTCGTTAACAAAAAACAAAGTATTCGGATCAATGTAAGGCGTAAAGTATATCCTGCTCCCCCACCACAAGGTATAACATTTCACAAATATCGGTTACCTTAGCCTGTCGTACGCGCACTTGTACCTGCAGCGTGAGAAATTATATGTGCGCAATCGATGCTGTTCGAATGTGCACATTAAGTGAGTGCAATATGATTTACTCTCTCTACTTCTCAAAGGAACAAGGGGTGAGGAATTGATTAGCCCTGTGGCACTGAGTTCATTCTATTCTGGTTGTTTCGAGAGCATAAATGCACCATTCTTGTCGCTTCGGAATTGGCGGCCACAAGGGCAATGTATTTCACAAGCTGTGCGCGATGTCCGAAGAGCGTCTGTCTTTCTGTCCATTAGGTCCTCAACGTGGACATAAACGGACATTGGACTGCGAACTTACGCTTTGAACGGAAAACTGATTGAAATCTAAATTTCGTAGGACAGTCGTTCTCAACCATGACAGTCGTTCTCAACCATGTTAAAAGAAATTGAACAACTACGGTCCACCACGATCGGAGCTCATTCAAGATTTGAGTGTGTCCACACTCGTCCAGAACTGGTCCAAAAAATGTCTCTATGCATATCTCTGACTGAATTAAAGAACAACAAAGCATGCGCCACCGCTAGCTGTTTCACCAGTGCGCATACAACAATGGCGATACATAAAAAATATTGGAAAAAAGACCCAGCATGTTTTTTCATGCAAATGGCGAAGCGTTTCTCGCCGTGGATAAGCGACCAAGGCGGCAAGACCGCTTGAGACAACAGTTCGTAGCGTAGCCATAACAAGATGTATCGGGGATAATCCTTGTGATCCCACGGGAACTTTTATCTTTGGTTTATATAAACAGCTACGATTAGCCACATATCGCACTTATAATAATGCATACTTGGCTAACACATCAACAACAAATGACAGAGCGTGCAAAAATTCGCGTATAAGATTGACGCACAACACAAGTTTAAGGAATGCGACGTTTCCCCCATCTACTGTACCATAATAGTACAATGGCAATGACCGAATGCACTGGACAATATAATCCATTTGATAAACGCATGAATTTTAAGAGCACAATCCTCAGTCGGATTACCGTAGTTAGAGCATCTTTGATCAAAGAGCGATTGTACGAGCGAAACGATTGTTCCGTTGCTATTATTTAGTGTTGCTCCTGGCGTTGCTGAGGTTTCTTGCTCTGCATTGTTGGATAAATCCTTTTCAGGACATATTTCATTGCTACTGTGTATTAAATACATGATTGTGTTTCGTAGCTCCATTTGGCTTCTTTACACACAGTTTTTCTTCCTACCTAATAGCGTCCTTCATGGACCCCATAAGTAGATCAGATACCTACGTATCAATGCAGTTTCAATAACTTCTGCAGGGTGCTATAAAAAATACGCTTGCACCGTACCACCAAGAGTACTTAAATACCATAGGGTGTGTAACGACGCCTATTTTGGGCCGCGTGGCATTTTATATGCGTCGGATGAAACGCCACAGAACGATTCCAAAATATGGATGAGGAAACTTTATTGAAGGATGAAACTTAAATGAAAAGAAGTCCTTCAAAAACGTTACACCCTTCAATTTAGTTTGGAAACCATTCGATAAAGTATCCAAATACCAAGTTTACAGCCGCGATGGGTACCTTCGCTCAAGGTTATGGAGATGTGGGAAGCCGCGTGCGAAGCTGATTTTTCGAGGGAAGCAAGTCTGAAACATCTTCTTGTAGGTACAAGCTTTTCTTTTGCCGCGCACAGCTTCCCACATCTCCATCCTACGGCCCCAAGATGACCTCATAAGGACCACAGAAGCGTAATAAAAAAGACAAACGCAAAATATTTCGAGTATTTTAATTATGATTTATTTTATTTCACTCGTCACGTTTTGTATGGAGAAAACATCCGACGCATCCGTTTCCGGAAATGCCCAAAAATAGAGGCCGTTACACACCTATGATATTTATGTACTCTTGGTACCACTATCCATTTCACAGACTACATCACCGCTCTGAAGTAAGGCCCATAGACTCAACTACTCGCTGTGTCACGGCACCAAAGGACGAATTGGCGATAACCCAGATGTCGTGCACTGGCGTCATTAGCGAGCAAGCTGTAACATGAGTACAACCAATCAGCAACAACTACAATTCTTAGCTATGTATCTAAAGAGCAACACAAGCAGGCTTTTCCGTGCAGTCACACGTCAGCCAATTTGGGCTGGCGTAAAAAAAGGTGCGCGAGGTAACGCCGCGCACGACATGTACCGGTAGATGACGTACGTGACGCTCATGACCAGCTGCGAAGTGACATGCGGCACAAAGCCGGTCGTCAAAGCGGCGTTCCACCCACAGTACTGCCCGGCAATGACGCTGACAAGTCCGTGGCAGCAGACATGCAAGGCAGTTGCGCGGTCGCGCGGCGCGACGTCGGCCACCGCCACGTCGTTGACCTTGCATATGATAGTATTGGCAGCTTCGGGGTGGGCAGCCTCAGCTGATGGTTCAGGTGGACCTTGATCACTTTGCATGTCGTACCTTTGATCGAGGCGAGCAAAGCTGGTTCCAGGTATTTTTGGAAATGTAAAAAGGGCGATGGAAAACGAACGCGGTCAGTAGACTGTACTACATCGTCAGGGTTTGCAGTGGTTTGGCCGCTCGTAGGAGCTACTGAAGAGCGTTGCGGGGGGAATCACTGACACGATTGGCCAGGTATTTTGCACACGAGTGAGGAGCAACACGAAAATTTGGAGTATCTCGGCATTGGCATTTTGTCTCTTCACCAACTGCCTATATACACTCCTCGCGCAGCGCAGTTTCACACGTTGGGCTTCATATGTAGTGGTCATCAAAAACGATCACCGAGCCGTTAAGGTATGATGATGGCCATGGCACGGCGTGCACTCAGCGTCATGCTTCAATAAAAAAAATGTCACCGTGTACTATGGCTGCTATAACTACTAGAAAATCGAAAGACATACCGGGCTTGACTTGACGAGGGGCGGTATCTTGGGGCTGCGGTCCTGGGTTCTACACCTTGTTTGCACGGCTGCCACTCTGCGGCCGCTGGCAGTGCAACGAGCCGCGTCGCATGTGAAGTACGAGTTTGCAACGATCAAGTATGGTACAGACCAGCTGGGACGGACAGCAAAGGCTAAGTGCCAGCGCTGCTGGGTAGTCTTCGTGTCGATCACACGAAGTACCTTGTGAACGAGTTTCCGACGCTTCGAGACGACCACAAGAGTGTGCGCCCCATCACGGTGTTCCAAGACACGACGAGCCTCGAGCATGCGCCAAGTGCAGTGACCCCCGTGGCAACGACATCCGGAAGTGCGTCATGATTCGGCCGTCTGAAGCTCATGGAGGCGTGGACTCGAGCTCCGCGCGCTGACCTTTACGCGCACGTCGGTTACCGCTGGTCCCTCGACAAGCAGCGATGCTGACCCTCTGGCGCAGAAGCGCCACCACACCGCGCCACATCAAACTACAGGCCACGACTGACTCAGGACGGGCATCTCCAAGGGATTTAAATACCCTTGGGCATCTCGCACTCCTTACGAGGGGGCGGCGCGACAGCCATGTATGTGCACCGACGTGCAAGCGACTCGAATACCTCAGCTTCCTCAATCAAGACCGAGCTACTTGGGGGCAACAACCGTGTTGGTGTCCGCCATGCCAGAGGTGGGCGAGGCGGGTTAGCTTTTGACTGATACTACAAATTCGTGGATGGCTCGAGCCGCTTGCTCTGCGCCTGGATCTTGTAACGTGTGCGTGCTTCCATATCTTGGTCTTCTAGAACGC
>NW_008246091.1:355941-357629 GCF_000281045.1 Saprolegnia diclina VS20 | reverse complement strand
TCGCCGCTCGAAAAAGACAAGACGTGGATGAGAGACGTCCGCCGACCGAGAGAAGTTGGAGGCGCATCTTTTCGAGGCCGAGTGGGCAGCAGCTACCGCATCGATCCTTCCCTGAAAAATCGTCCGTGCAGATTGGCGTGGTGCCGGCAGGTAGAGCCAGGGGACCGCGGCACGCCGCGGGTAAACCGTGACGAGCGAGCTGAGCTCGTAGGGGAGCGTCGTTTGCTGGGGCGATGATCTGCCGGCGACACCCGCGCACCAGTGCTACCACGGGGATTGGGGAGCAACCGCGCTGCCGCTGCCGCTGTCAGCTGCCAAACTGAGACTCGCAGCTCGACACTGCCTTCGCCAGCGAAGAACGCTTGAGGCGTTGACCAAAACGCTGAGCGCGCCGGTCTTGCTTTAACTCCAGAGGTTGACGCGCCTCGTGGTTGGTTCAGTCGAGCCGTGTAGCGAGCGCTGCTAAATTGCCAGTCATCGTGTACGCCGTAAACTCGGGCGGCACGCTAGTCGGCCGTCCTTTATCCAGTCGGTTGATTCCTGCTTCACCCGCAGGAGGTGCGGTGTTGTCCCTTCCCATTGACGTTGGCATCAGAACCATCCAGTCGGTTCTTGACAATCATGCTATACAGCGTGTCATCGTACCATCCTCCACTCGGGTGAAGATGCACGCAAACCAAGAAGCGTTTGCCTCGATCACGTGTGAAGACGCCCAGTCCGAGTGGCGAATGACTCGGCCGCGCCCGAAGACGCAAATACGAGTCACCGCGTGCCCCGGTTGTATCCGAAGATGCCTTGACAGTCCGAGTGGCGAGTAGCTTGGCCTCGCCAATAAGTGCCCACAGGCCCAGTTGCGGTTCGTTGATTGCGCCGAGACGACAGAGTCGCTGGTGCCGGCGCTTGGCAGCTGCACAGCTCCAAGTCCGCCCTCAAAGCTGCCCAGCGCGCCGCCGGGCGGTGTTGGTGAGAGCCATCGCGACCGTGTGAATGCGCAGCCGCCCGTCAACACCGGTGCACCGTTTGTACCTTACAGAGCTTTGGCACCTGAGCTTCGACAATTTGCGCGGGCTTGTATTGGGACTCGCCGTCATCGAAAGAGGCGCAGCCAGAGCGCCTGACGGAATTGGCGAGTGTGCTTGGTCGGCGTGGCTTTGACTGCCGCCTTGACTGCGACCTTCGATGGCCTGTCGTATTGCCACCGCCAGGAGGCTTGCCGTGCTGGCCGTGTGGTGGGTCGCGAGTCTGCGCCCGGAAAGCTTGTGACGCCTGCGACGTCGCTGGCGCCGTCGCAGGCTGCCGTCGCGAGGAAGAAAAAGAGAGCAAAAACCGCGAACGTCTTGTGAGCTGCGGTACTGATGACGTCGCATTGTTGGGAAAACTTGTCGGCGTAGTCGAGCAGGTCAATGCCCAAGGCAAGTGCACCCTCGTCGTACACACTGAGATCGCGGAGCCGAACGTGTAGATGTGGACAGACACAGAGCGAAGTTGACGCGCCAGTTGAACAAAATCAAAGTGCCGAGACGGGTAGGTAAAACGGACCGTATCGCACTCACCCACGAGCGCCGGGGACGCAATTGGCAGGGGCGCTAGATACTGCATGTTAGTAAATCGCCAGTGCCCTTGGTATGAGTAGGTAGAATCCTGAGCGCGCTCTTGGGCTGCTCGTGTATGCTGGTATAGCGACCGAG